>NW_026463372.1:0-139906 GCF_021730395.1 Mercenaria mercenaria
TGTATGAAAGTTGGTCTGAATGTTCATCTTGATGATATCTAGGTTAAATTCGAAACTGGGTCACGTGCCGTCAAAACTAGGTCAGTAGGTCAAATTATAGAAAAACCTTGTGACCTCTCTAAAGGCCATATTTTTCATGGGATCTGTATGAAAATTGGTCTGAATGTTTATCTTGATGATATCTAGGTCAAATTCGAAACAGGGTCATATGCGGTCAAAAACTAGGTCAGTAGGTCTAAAAATTGAAAAACCTTGTTACCTCTCTAGAGGCCATACTTGTGAATGGATCTCCATAAAAATTGGTCAGAATGTTCACCTTGATGATATCTAGGTCAAGTTTGAAATTGGGTCACGTGCTGTAAACAAGAGGACCATGATGGTCCTGAATCGCTCACCTCTTCCCACATGACCCAGTTTTGAGTATGACGTCGTTTTTTCTATTATTTGACATAGTGACCTAGTTTTTGAGCTCATGTGACCCAGTTTTGAACTTGACCTAGATATTATCAAGATAAAATTCTGACCAATTTTCATGAAGATCCATTAAAATATATGGTCTCTAAAGAGGTCACAAGGTTTTTCTATTATTTGACCTAATGACCTAGTTTTCGAAGGTACGTGACAATGTTTTGAACTTTATCTAGATATCATCAAGGTGAACATTCTGACCAATTTTCATGAAGATCCATTCAAGGGTATGGCCTCTAGAGAGGTCACAAGGTTTTTCTGTTTCAAGACATACTGACCTAGTTTTTGATCGCAGTTGACCCAGTTTCAAACTATATATCATCAAGATAAACATTCTGACCAACTTTCATACAGATCCCATGAAAAATATGGCCTCTAGAGAGGTCACGTTTTTTCATTATTTGACCTACTGACCTACTTTTTGACGGCATGTGACCCACTTTCGAACTTGACCTAGATATCATCGAGATGAACATTCTGACCAATTTTTATGGAGATCCATTCACAAGTATGGCCTCTAGAGAGGTCACGATGTTTTTCTATTTTTAGACCTACTGACCTAGTTTTTGACCGAACATGACCCTGTTTCGAACTTGACCTAGATATTATCAAGATGAACATTCAGACCAACACTCATACAGATCCCATAAAAAATATGGCCTTTAGAGAGGTCACAAGGTTTTTCTATTATGTGACCTACTGACCTAGTTTTTGATGGCACGTGAACCAGTTTCGATCTTGACCTAGATATCATCAAGATGAACATTCAGACCAACTTTCATACAGATCCCATGAAAAATATGGCCTCTAGAGAGGTCACAAGGTTTTTCTATTATTTGACCTACTGACCTAGTTTTTGATGTCACGTGACCGACTTTCAAACTTGACCTAGATATCATCAAGATGAACATTCTGACCAATTTTCATGAAGATCTCATGAAATATATGGCCTCTAGAGAGGCACAATGTTTTTCTATTTTTAGACCTGCTGACCTAGTTTTTGACGGCACGTGACCCAGTTTCAAACTTGTCCTAGATATCATCAAGATGAACATTCAGACCAACTTTCATACAGATTCCATGAAAAATATGGCCTTTAGAGAGGTCACAAGGTTTTTCTATTATTTGACCTACTGACCTAGTTTTTGAAGGCACGTGACCCAGTTTCGAACTTGACCTAGATATCATCAAGGTGAACATTCTGACCAATTTTCATGAAGATCTGGTGAAATATATGGCCTCTAGTGAGGTCACAATGTTTATCTATTTTTAGACCTACTGACCTAGTTTTTGATGGCACGTGACCCAGTTTCGAATTTGATCTAGATATCATCAAGATGAACATTATGACCAACTTTCATAAAGATCCCACAAAAAATGTGACCTCTAGAGTGGTCACAAGCAAAAGTTTACGGACGGACGCATGGACGCACGCACGGACGGACGGACGACGGACGCCACGTGATCACAAAAGCTCACCTTGTCACTTTGTGACAGGTGAGCTAAAAACTAGGTCAGTAGGTCAAATAATAAAAAAACCTTGTGACCTCTCTAGAGGCCATACTTTTCATGGGATCTGTATGAAAGTTGATCTGAATGTTCATCTTGATGATATCTAGGTCAAGTTTGAAACTGGGTCAACTTCGATCAAAAACTAGGTCAGTAGGTCTAAAATTATAAAAATCTTTTGACCTCTCTAGAGGCCATATTTTTCAATGGATCTTCATGAAAATTGATCTGAATGTTCACCTTGATGATATCTAGGTCAGTTTCGAAACTGGGTCACGTGCGGTCAAAAACTAGGCCAGTAGGTATAAAAATAGAAAAACCTTGTGACCTCACTAGAGGCCACATTTTTCATGAGATCTTCATGAAAATTAGTGAGAATGTTCACCTTGATGATATCTAGGTAAAGTTCAAAACTGGGTCACATACCTTCGAAAACTAGGTCTATAGGTCAAACAATAGAAAAACCTTGTGACCTCTCTAGAGACCATATTTTTCAATGGATCTTCATGAAAATTGGTCAGAATTTTTATCTTGATAATATCTAGGTCAAGTTCCAAACTGGGTCACATGAGCTCAAAACCTAGGTCACTATGTCAAATAATAGAACAAGAGGACCATGATGGTCCTGAATCGCTCACCTCTTCCCACATGGCCCAGTTTTGAGTATGACGTCGTTTTTTTTATTATTTGACATAGTGACCTAGCTTTTGAGCTCATGTGACCCAGTTTTGAACTTGACCTAGATATTATCAAGATAATAATTCTGACCAATTTTCATGAAGATCCATTGAAAAATAAGGTCTCTAGAGAGGTCACAAGGTTTTTCTATTATTTAACCTATTGACCTAGTTTTCTAAGGTACGTGACCCTGTTTTGAATTTTACCTAGATATCATCAAGGTAAACATTCTCACTAATTTTCATGAAGATCTCATGTAAAATATGGCCTCTAGAAAGGTCACAAGGTTTTTCTATTTTTATACCTACTGGCCTAGTTTTTGACCGCACATGACCCAGTTTCGAAACTGACCTAGATATCATCAAGGTGAACATTCAGATCAATTTTCATGAAGATCCATTGAAAAATATGGCCTCTAGAGAGGTCAAAAGATTTTTCTAATTTTAGACCTACTAACCTAGTTTTTGACCGCAGTTGACCCAGTTTCAAACTTGACCTAGATATCATCAAGATGAACATTCAGACCAACTTTCATAGAGATCCCATGAAAAGTATGGCCTCTAGGGAGGTCACAAGGTTTTTTTATTATTTAACCTTCTGACCTAGTTTTTTAAGGCATGTGACCCAGTTTCAAACTTGTCCTAGATATCATCAAGTTGAACATTCTGACCAATTTTCATGAAGATCGTTTCAAGGGTATGGCCTCTAGATAGGTCACAAGGTTTTTCTATTTCTGACACAGTTTTTGATCGCAGTTGACCCAGTTTCAAACTTAACCTATATATCATCAAGATAAACATTCAGACCAACTTTCATACAGATCCCATGAAAAATATGGCCTCTAGAGAGGTCACAACGTTTTTTCATTATTTGACCTACTGACCTACCTTTTGAGGGCACGTGACCAACTTTCGAACTTGATCTAGATATCATCAAGATGAACATTCTGACCAATTTTTATGGAGATCCATTTAAAAGTATGGCCTCTAGAGAGGTTACAAGGTAATTCTAATTTTAGACCTACTGACCTAGTTTTTGATTGCACGTGACCCAGTTTCGAACTTGACCTAGATAACATCAGGATGAACATTCAGACCAACTTTCATACAGATCCCATGAAAAATATGGCCTTTAGAGAGGTCACAATGTTTTTCTATTATTTGACCTACTGACCTAGTTTTTGACGACACGTGACCCAGTTTCGAACTTGATCTAGATATCATCAAGGTGAACGGTCTGACCAATTTTCATTAAGATCTCATGAAATATATGGCCTCTAGATAGGTCACAAGGTTTTTCTATTTTTAGACCTACTGACCTAATTTTTGATGGCACGTGACCCAGTTTCGAACTTGACCTAGATATCATCAGGATGAACATTCAGACCAACTTTCATACAGATCCCATGAAAAATATGGCCTTTAGAGAGGTCACAAGGTTTTTCTATTATTTGACCTACTGACCTAGTTTTTGATGGCACGTGACCCAGTTTCGAACTTGACCTAGATATTATCAAGGTGAACGTTCTGACCAATTTTCATGAAGATCTCATGAAATATATGGCCTCTAGAGAGGTCACAAGGTTTTTCTATTTTAAGACCTACTGACCTAGTTTTTGAAGGCACGTGACCCAGTTTCGAACTTGACCTAGATATCATCAAGGTGAACATTCTGACCAATTTTCATGAAGATCTTGTTAAATATATGGCCTCTAGAGAGGTCACAAGGTTTTTCTATTTTTAGACCTACTGACCTAGTTTTTGATGGCACGTGACCCAGTTTCAAACTTGACCTAGATATCATCAAGATAAACATTCTGACCAACTTTCATAAAGATCCCACAAAAAATGTGACCTCTAGAGTGGTCACAAGCAAAAAAAGTTTACGGATGGACGGACGGACGGATGCTGCGTGATCACAAAAGCTCACCTTGTCACTATGTGACAGGTGAGCTAAAAAAACGACGTCATACTCAAAACTGAGTCATGTGGGAAGAGGTGAGCGATTCAGGACCATCATGGTCCTCTTGTTTCATTATTTGACCTACTGACCTACTTTTTGAAGGCGCGTGACCCACTTTCGAACTTGATCTAGATATCATCAAGATGAACATTCTGACCAATTTTTATGGAGACCCATTCACAAGTATGGCCTGTAGAGAGGTCACAAGATTTTTCTATTTTTAGACCTACTGACCTAGTTTTTGACCGCACATGACCCTGTTTCGAACTTGACCTAGATATCATCAAGATGAACATTCAGACCAACTTTCATGAAGATCCATTGAAAAATATGGCCTTTAGAGAGATCACAAGGTTTTTCTATTATTTGACCTACTGACCTAGTTTTTGATGGCACGTGACCCACTTTCGAACCTGACTTAGATATCATCAAGGTGAATGTTCTGACCAACTTCATGAAGATTTCATGAAATATATGGCCTCTAGAGAGGTCACAAGGTTTTTCTATTTTTAGACCTACTGACCTAGTTTTGGACCGCACGTGACCCAGTTTCGAACTTGACCTAGATATCATCAAGGTGAACATTCAGACCAACTTTCATACAGATCCCATGAAAAATATGGCCTTTAGAGAGGTCACAAGGTTTTTCTATTATTTGACCTACTGACCTAGTTTTTGAAGGCACGTGACCCAGTTTCGAACTTGACCTAGATATCATCAAGTTGAACGTTCTGACCAATTTTCATGAAGATCTTGTGAAATATATGGCCTCAAGAAAGGTCACAAGGTTTTTCTATTTTTAGACCTACTGACCTAGTTTTTGACCGCACGTGACCCAGTTTCGAACTTGACCTAGATATCATCAAGATGAACATTCAGACCAACTTTCATACAGATCCCATGAAAAATATGGCCTTTAGAGAGGTCACAATGTTTTTCTATTATTTGACCTACTGACCTAGTTTTTGATGGCACGTGACCCAGTTTCGAACTTGACCTAGATATCATCAAGGTGAATGTTCTGACCAATTTTCATGAAGATCTTGTGAAATATATGGCCTCTAGAGAGGTCACAAGGTTTTTCTATTTTTAGATCTACTGAGCTAGTTTTTGAAGGCACGTGACCCAGTTTCGAATCTGACCTAGATATCATCAAGGTTAACATTCTGACCAATTTTCATGAAGATCCATTGAAAATTATGGCCTCTAGAGAGGTCACAAGTTTTTTCTATTTTTAGACCTACTGACCTAGTTTTTGACGGCACGTGACCCAGTTTCAAACTTAACCTTGAATTTACCAAGATGAACATTCTGACCATTTTCATAAATGTGACCTCTAGAGATGTCACAAGGTAAAGTTTACGCACGCAAGGACGACGGACGCTGCGCGATCACAAAAGCTCACGTTGTCACTTCGTGACAGGTGAGCTAAAAATAATGCATTACTAATGCATTAGGATTACTACAACCCTGCTTTATTGATTGTTCAAATCAATGTAATAGCATAAATGAAATTTCAGATCAGTATCTTCATTAGTTACGGAGATATACCCATTTTTGTTTGAAATAAAGGGAGGTAATTTGACAGAAAATCAGTCCAAAGTTATCTACCCTGATTGTCTCAGTCGAACTAATGACAATAATGAAATTTCAAATGAGTCCTACAAGTACTTACTGATATAAATCCATTGTGATTAAAATCAGGGGAGGTAATCAGATATAAAATAACTCCGGAACCTATGATTAGTTCTGACACATACATCATGGAATCCAAGATTGATTGTTGTTGAAAATATTTTGCAAGTTTGTATAAAATCAAACCATAAAAGAAGTCTCTATATGGCTGCAAAAGTCTTTATAGCAAATTTTGGACCTTTAAGGGGCCATCACTCTGGAACACACGGTGGGATCTCGCCAGGAATCAAGATATTATTCCAATACAAGTTGTGTGCAAGTTTGACTAAAGTTGATTGCAAAATGTTGTCTCTATTGTGTTCACAAGCCAAAAATTTTGGCCCTTTAAGGGGCCATAACTCTGGAACTCATGAAGGGATCTGGCCAGTTTTCGAAAAGAACCCAGATATCATGCCAATACAAGTTGTGTGCAAGTTTTATTAAATTTGATTGCAAAATGTTGTATCCATCATGTTCACAAGCCAAAATATAGCAAAACTATGGCCCTTTAAGGGGCCATAACTCTGGAACACATAATGGGATCTGGCCAGTTTTCAAAAGGAACTGAGATATTATTCCCATACAAGTTGTGTGCTAGTTTGATTAAAATCAAAAACAAAATGCGGTCTCTATTGTGTTCACAAGGAAATTGTGAACGGAGGGACGACGGACGAAGGGCAATCACAAAAGCTCACCCTGTCACTATGTGACAGGTGAGGTAATTAAAAGGGGGCATAATTCATGAACAAGAAGTTGCGTTCAATAAACGCTTGATGCCCCCGGTGGCATCCTTGTCGATACAAAGCAACCTAAGTCCAAAACGAGGTCAAATTCAAGGTCAAACTGAGGTCAGGTGATGTGTGAAGATGAGGAATGGTCACAGGTTACATCTGCATTAGTATGAAGTCATTCTAGTAAAGGGTATTGATGCTAGATGAAACGGTCCCATTTGGTTAACCTCATACGAACGGACGAACGAATGAACGGACAGGACAATCACTTTATGCCTCCCGCATCAGTAGATGCCGGGGGCATAAAAACTGGTTCTGGAGTTATGGACCTTGTGTCATATGATGTGGGTGATGATGCTGAACAACTATTTTAAGTTTGAATCAAATCCATTTAGTAATAACTGAGATAGAGTGAAAGTGCACCAAAACTTTAACCTGAAATTCTAAGTCAAAAGGGGTATAACTCAGGAAATATTGATGTGAGAGTAATGGCCCTTGTGCCATATGATGTGGGTGATGATGAGGAATAACTATTTTAAGTTTGAAACAAATCCATCTAGTAATTACAGAGATAAAGAGAAAGTGCATCAAAACTTTAACCGAAGTGCGGACGCGGAAGGACGCCGACGCCGGGTCGAGTAGGACAGCTTTCCATACTTCATATAGTCAAACTAAACATGTTGTTTATTAAGGTTTTAAGTTTAAGAGGTGAAGGTCATATGAGGGTCAAGTTCATTTATATAAAAGTCAATTTGTAGGTCTTGCCACAAGGGTTGTTGAGTGCGAGTATGAACTTTTGGTCATCAATGTGGGCTGTAGCCGAAACAGTAAAGTCTGGTTCACCAAAATGTTGTTTTTCAAGGTTTTAAATTTGAAGATGATGGTCATATGAGGGTCAAGGTCATTTATTTTAGGTCAGTTTGTAGGTCTTGCCACAATGTTTGATGAGTTTGAGTATTAACTAAATTTGGTCATTTATGTGGGCTGTAGTATAAGGACCATAAAATGTTGTTTTTTAAGGTTTTCAGTTTGGAGGTGTAGGTCAAATGAGGATCAAGGTCATCTATATATAGGTACATGTAAGTTTGTGGTCATTGATTGTTTGTTTTGGGTTGAATGCCGTTTCTCAACAGTATTTCAGTCATGTAACGGCAGGCAGTTAACCTAGCCAGTGTTCCTGGATTCTGTACCAGTACAAACCTGTTCTCCGCAAGTAACTGCCAACTTCCCCACATGAATCAGAGGTGGAGGAAAGTTTGTGGTCTTGCCATAAGGATTGTTCAGTGTGAGTATGAACTAAATTGGATCATTAAGAACTAAATTGGATCATTGAAGTGGGCTGTAAGCAAAAACGTAAAACCTGACAGACGGACAGACAGTTCAATCGCTGTATGCCTGGGGCCATAAAGACACAATGGTTCAAATGGTACATCATACTAAGGCAACTCTATTACATGACAGCTGATAATGCAGGATTATTTGTACACAGGAGGGCCCTATAGGCCCTGTATCGTTATCCGACCTAGTTCTTACCCAAGATTACCTAGTATCTAATTTTGCCTAGATTTCACAGAGACAAACATTCCTACCAAGTCTCATGAAGATCAGGTAGAAAATGTAGCCTTTTGAGTGTTAACAATGACTTTCTATGATTTGACCTAGATAATCCACAATTGACTTTGACCTAGATTTTATAAAGACAAACATTCTGACCCAGTTTTATGAAAATCAAACAGACAAGAGCTGTCTGATGACAGCGCGCTCGACTATTCGAAGAATTGATTGAAGAATGGGGTCAAAATATTTCCACAGATATTCAGACAAAAGAAATAAATAGATTAGACAAACAATGTTCCTGTATTTCTTTGATTTCGATAAGTTTTGCACTAAATGGCAATGTATGAACCAATTTCAAAGTCCAAAAAGGGCCATAATTCAGTCAAAATAGTACTCTTGCCTACAGATGGAAATCATAATGATAAACAAGTGTTCAAAGTTTAAAAGCCATATGTCAAATAGTTTTGACAAAACGTGGACTTGTATGAAAACAGAACCAATTTCAAAGTCCAAAAATGGCCATAATTCAGCCAAAATAGATGACAGAGTTATGTACTCTTTCCCACAGATAGAGACTACCGGTATTATACTAAACAAGTGATAAAAGTTTCAAAGCCATATGTCAAACACTTTACAAAAAATATGAACTGGTACGAAAAACTTAACCAAGATTTCTAAGTCAAAAAGGGCCATAATTCAGCCAAAATCCAAGATGGAGTTATGTACTCTTGCCTATAACTGGATATGGTGATGGTAAACAGGTGTTGAAAGTTTCAAAGCTTTATCTCAAAAGACTTTGTTAAAATATGAACTGGTACGAAATATTAACCCAGATTTCTAAGTCAAAAAGGGCCATAATTCAGCAAAAATCCTTGATGGTGTTATGTGCTCTTGCCTATAACTGGACATGGTGATGGTAAACAAGTGTTGAAAGTTTCAAAGCTTTATCTCAAAAGACTTTGTCAAAATACAAACTGGTACGAAAAACTTAACCAAGATTTCTAAGTCGAAAGGGGCCATAATTCAGCCAAAATCCTTGATGGAGTTATGCACTCTTGCCTATAACTGGCCATGGTGATGGTAAACAAGTGTTGAAAGTTTCAAAGCTTTATCTTGAAAGACTTTGTCAAAATATGAACTGGTACGAAAAACTTAACCACGATTTCTAAGTCGAAAGGGGCCATAATTCAGCCAAAATCCTTGATGGAGTTATGTGCTCTTGCCTATAACTGGTCATGGTGGTGGTAAACAAGTGTTGAAAGTTTCAAAGCTTTATCTCAAAAGACTTTGTCAAAATGTGGACTGGTACGAAAAACTTAACCAAAGTGTGACGCCGACGCTGACGCCGACACCGACGCCGACGCCGTGGTGAGTAGGATAGCTCTACTTATTCTTCGAATAGTCGAGCTAAAAATGTGGCCTATAAGAAGGTTTTTCTATGGTTCGACCTAGTGAAGGTAAATCAGTTTTAAACCTGACTTAGATTTCAAGCAACAAACATTCTGACAGAGTTTTATGAAGATCAAAAAGTAAATGTGGTGGCCATAATGTGAATAATATTTTCTTGATATGACCTTGTGACCTAGGATAAGATCTTTGGTAACCAAGTTTTGAACTTGACCTAGATTTTATAAAGACAAACATTCTCTAGAATGTTAACAAACTTTTCCTTTGATTGATCTAATGACCTAGTTTTTTGATCCAACATGACCCAGATTTTAACTTGACCTAGAGGTCACCAAGGCAAACACTCTGAACAATTCTCACGAGTTTCAAACTTAAAATGAGGTCTCTAGAGTGTTAACCAGATTTTCATTTGATCTGGCCTAGTGACCTAGCTTTTGACCTCATATGACCAAATTTTGAACTTTACCTAAAGATCATCAAACATTCTGACTAAGTTTCATGAAGATAGGTTTATAAATGTGGCCTCTAGAGTGTTAACAAAGTTTCCTTTGATTTGACCGGGTGACCTAGTTTTTGACTAGGGATGGGAACGAATATTCGGATATTCGAAAATCGGCCGAATATTCGAATATGAATATCAAATTCGAATATTCATAAATTAATGTATACTGAGTATAGTTTATTTGTGGCAATATAAGCATGCTATTTTTTTCAGAATAAAACCGTTTGTTCTGACGTATTTTTTATCATATATCAAATTAATAAAGATGTCCAGTTAACAAGAAAAATGCAATGCATAATTGGCAGGGGCTACCGTTGCAGATTAACAGTTTGCAACAGGTGTAAATGTGATACATGTCAAAAATTGTCCAATTAACAAGAAAATTGCAATGCATAATTGACAGGGGTCATCGTCACGGATTAACAGTTTGCACCAGGTGTAAATGTGATATCTTTTTATCTTTTGTTATTTTTTATTGGCGCCTTTTTTATGTAACAAATTATAGAATTTCTTTTTTTTTTTTTTTTTGAAAACAATACCAAACTTGTAGATATTGGCGTTCTTTTTGCAAAATTTTGTAAGAGATTTCATACCGTCCACAGAATTGATTTTCATCCACAGCGCCCGGGCAATCGGCCATATTTGAAATAAATTTTGAAGTAGTTTATAATAAAATCAAGAAATAATATATGATCATGTTGAAGGAGGTTTAAGTCTGCCTTCGTTAAGTTTGTCGGCTTTTTACACGCCAATAGAAAATTTTCAAAATGGCGGTGGTAATACAACAGCGCAACATGTGCTTAAATTGGACGACCTGCTATTTTTAGATAAAGTTGCGAATCGATTTGAATGCTTCTTCTAAAAATCTGAATAATGAATATGTTTATGATTATACTGACAGAATCGTGAAATAAAACACTAGGGTCGGCGGGTCTAACTAGGTATGGTCGGGTTACCCGAAACAAACATTTTAGGCCTTTTTACGTACGATGATTAACGTTTTAAACAGTGGAATATATTTTGTATATGTCAATCACTTAATAAGAATTTAAAAATTCCATTAAAACATGCCGAATATTGGAATATATTCGAATATGGCAAACCGAATATTCGAATATTGATTTCAGTATTCGTTCCCATCCCTATTTTTGACCTTTCATGACCCAGATTCCAACTTTACCTAGAGACCATCGTCACAAACATTCTGACCAACATGACCAAGTTTCATAAAGATTGGGTCAACATTGTGGCCTCTAGAGTGTTAACAAGGCATGTGTTGATGGACGACAACGGAAGCCAGAAAATAATCGGTCACAATAGCTCAAGAGCTATAAATTGACTTTCAACATGCTGTTTGAAAATGGAAGACTGTTCACTTGGAGCCAAACATTTACAAATATTCATTTCTTTTTTGCTTGCGCGAGACATTAAACAACTTGAACAGTACAGTAAGACTTAAACTTCTTTGATCACAAGTACAAATTTTTCTGATATATCTGAAAGTAAATTTAAAGCTTAGTTTCCAACTAGTTACTGAAATTCTCAAATGTCATATCATCGGAAAAATCTCTGATTTTCGATTTATTAGGAATTAAATGCTATTTTTTGTGCATCTTTATGAATACTAACCACATTCAATGGGACTTCTTGCAAATCCATGAATCACGCTAGAAAATTTTAATATTCAATTCTTTTTGGAAGTCATTTCAAAGCAAAACAAAGAGCATTGCCTGGAGAAAACAATGATGCTGACGACTGAAAAACTAGAACAATAGCACACGCTATTGTTAGAATGGAAAAATGTTTGGAATAGATATTAAAACTAAGAGGGTAATCATTACACTTTACTGTTCTCTTTAATACAAAAACAAATCATAATTGCATAGAGTTTCTATATCTTAACAACTATTCAGTGTATACAAATACTGATGCAGCCTGTGAACATCTTACAAATGTGCGTAAGTGTACATTTTTCTATACAAATTTTGTTCTTCAATAATTATAGTAGAACTTAAGGGATGAATTCTTTAAAGTTAAATTGTTACCAACCTTTGAAACATTATTCATAAACCTCTTTACTAAAGGGAAACAACCTGAATAATAATTTTCTCTGGAATATATATTTTTTTCAATTCACACTTTACTTCTTATCTAAGTAACTGAAAAATAAACATCTGTTACCTGAAATAGAGGATAGAACAGTCATTCTGCAAGCACTATTTAAAATGTTTCTTTGATTTTCTCATATTTCTAGATATTTGTTGCATATTTTGAGTCAAAATGTTTGACACATTTATTTAAACTGAACAAAACTGCTATGTCACCAATAGCTATTTTGCCAATATCATAAATATTACTGAAAGTACTTTTCTGAAATTAAATACACATTTAGATCAATATGTTGTAAGTAAAAAATCAAAATTCTAAACTTATTGAACTACCATTGCAAATATATACATAATTTTATTCAATTTACTGCCACACAGAATTTTCAAAAGTCACAAAGATACATCAGAGAAGTTGTGCTTTGAGAATATGGGTGAATACCATTTTTAAGGATAAAGTTGGAAGTTTTACAAGAGAATGGTTACATGTATATTACACAAAAATTAAATGCTCTCTGATGATATGGTATTTTCTTCTTTTGCTGTCATGTTCTTCCTTTAAAACGGTTTAAGCTATTTTGCAAATTCTAGACACTTTAGTTCATACTTGTGACTTTTCAAGAATGGGTGTAAGGTACTTCTGCATGTTTGATAAACCGGAAGTACTGGCGTAACATCATTAATCCAGAAAATGTAAAATAAAGCTTGGACTCAGGAACGAAAATCATTTTTATAAGTTTCTGGAAATCTGCAGGTACAGTTATTAATACAACAATGTTACTATGTATCTAAAGATAAAATATGTAACTAAAACGTCTGGCGTGTTAAATCATTCTCAATAATCTTTTAAAATCAGCTTGAAATGTGATAACCAATTTAATCTTGAGCAAATATCTAAAAACAACTGACATACAGACATATATACATTATATTTCACCATATTACAGGCCATTTGTTTATTTACGAATATGAGGGGTTTCATTAGAATCTACTTTGTAGAAAAATTTCTATTCACGAAAATGTTAACAAAATTGTGATTTTCCCATAGATTTCCATTACGAAAACTTTTAGTTTTAGTGTTAGGTCCAAATTTTTCAAATCAGTCTAGCAAAAAATCAAGCACACAACCCCATCTTTTTTTATTTGCAGAATGTTTTTAGTTTGAAGTTTCTGAAGTTTTGAAAAATCAGTGTTACATAGAAGTCAAATTCTACATTGCAGAAACATTTTTGAGCGGCTTAGCCAAACGTGCAGAACTACCTTAGGTGGTAAAATGAGTAAACTTATATGATGGCATAGTTTTAGAAAATGTTATTAATGACTTATTGATATGAGTACGCAAAATTTCAAAAATGTACTTACAGTAAAACTGAATACATTTGTTAAGTACATACATATATACATATACAGTACATGTTTCTCTTTATGAACATACCACCTTGAGAAATTCCATGCTTTTTGACACATTTCAGTACAGAAGATGTCACAATTCGCCCAGAGCATTTCTTGAATAGAAATTTATAGTTGTATCTTTTCAGAACACTGATTTGTTACATACTGTTGTCTATATTAAAATCAATCCGTATTAATTATTATTCTAACAGACAAGCAAATAACCTACATACATGTAGAGCAAAATCTATCTCGGGCTATTCTGCAATAAACCACTCGCATGCAATGATGTCATCCAATCCAGGTGCGTAGCACGGTCGCAAAAAGTAGTTACCATTTTTTCTAACACTGTTGATACTAGTATGTCATGTTAGAATCGGAATAATAAGTTCCCAAGTGTGATTTATCGTAGAATATCCCGAGTTTTTTCCTTCTTATTCGAAACAATATATTCTTACGCATAAGAACTCAAAACTCGGGTTATTCTACGATAAACCACGTTTGGGAACTTATTATTTCTTAAACAATAAGACTTAGTTATGATTTCCCATGCAAAGTGGTATGGAAATGTGTGACTTGCAGGGGATTTAAATCACCTTCTGATATAAAGTCCAACAATAGTTATTGCAGAGTGGTCTCCCTTCCCTTCAAAATTAGTTGCAAGGATCACTTTTTTTAACTCAACTTACTCTTTCTCAAAATATGACCCTCTACTATTGTTTTTAGATTACGAAATCTGGTGCAAAATATCTTCAAGTACAATTATTGCTTTAGTGTCTATATGAGTAATAAGAAAAATAGATAAATATTTAACAAAGTTTAACATACTTCATCATATTAAGTACATATGCAACACAAAACTTCTTATGAGGCCATAGGTTTGAATCCCATTTTAGGCATTATAATTCTCCTTGATGACTGATTGAAGATTTTTCTAATCTGTAAGATAATGTTAATTGTGGTTTGAAATGTTCAGTAACTGTTTAACAGTGTGGTACTGTATAAAAATATATTTTAAATCATTATGTTTACAACTTTTTGGACAAAACATAACATTCTGACTTAAGTAGCTGACAAACATTTATTTGCTTGAATCCTAAAATGGAAAAAAATGCCATAAAGCTACATCATCAAACATAATTTCACTGTCACAGTGTAAAAATAAATTATATGGAGCAGTTTTACATTCTCCTCTTATAAGAGTTATAATTATCAGAAATAAACTTGTTTAGTTTCGGAACGAAATAATGTGTGATTATCCATGCAACCAATCTCTTATTTTTCATTTACTGCCAGCCTTAGATTTCATTCCTTTTAACATTTTCTTAACTTTACTCCAGCTATACCTAACACTCTTGCGAACACCAGCTGTCAATATACTCTTTATACTCTGACTCCAGCTCGACTTGTTCACAATATTCGAAATACTTTCAGACACGTACTTGGCACAGCCACTATCTAATGCTGTACTCCGAACAATATCCTCAACATCTGGGTAGATATTGGGGAATGATTTTTTACGGATTGCTAGCAACTCTTCTACGACAACACGCGGTACGTGATTTAGATGATAGAACCTCGTAACTTCATTCTGGTAATGAATAAACATATTTATACGATTATTGTATTTTAAGTACATAGTATCGTCTAAAATGGGTTTATAAAGTTTGTTGAAATAAGGAAAATTTGGAGCGACGATTTTAGACACTTTCCCCTTATCCTCTCCAAACTTCATTCTGAAATCCCCGCTATATGATAGACCAGTTATTGTTGTGTACAAATCATTCTCCGTAAAAGTCTCTGGCAAAAGTAACAGGGATGCATGAACAGTGCTACACAAATTTGCGTGTAAAGCTTGAATGAGTCTCGCCGAATGCGGCTTCTTTATAATTTTCACCGGTTTATGTAATCGTCCACTAACATACAACGAATCCCAATTCATCAAATCGGAAATTAATACATCTGTACCTATGACACCATACTTTATCAACCTTTGTTCAAAAGGAACGAGGGTATTAAAATATATACCAGCGCCATAGCGATCTTGGATTTTTGTTACAGTTTTTGAACCTAAGCGCTTCAAAAAAGAATAATGTTTAGAATTTCTGTAGATATTTTCTCTATGCCATTCTTCTGGGTGATCAACGACGAAAACAAAGTCGAGCATGTTTTTAGACATGTCTGTTCCTGTCTGCTGGAAAACTCCTGATCCATACGCAAATGCCATTTGTATCCCTGCAGGAAATCCGGCTAAAACCCGCTGAAATACGTCCGACTTCACAACTGTAACTTCAGACGAAAACGTTCTCAGCAGTGCCATCTTTGCTCCTCTTTACCAAATTCAAATCTTAACTGAAATAACCATTTTCACTTGCAAGTTCTGTAATTTCAAATTTAAGTTAAAAAAAGTATCTCAGAGCTCAACATGGAAATATAGAACTTGTGAATCTACTCTTTTATTCCGTTTTAGTAAATACACCAACGCCTTTCACGTCTTGACGTTGCAACATCTCAAGCTGCCTCACGCCACGTCTGTAAACCTGTTCAATCTGTAGAGTGTTTGTGCGTGGAATTTCAGCATTCTTCTTGAATTCATTTCTCACATAGTTGGCCAGCCCAGGGCGTGTTTTAGCAACCCTAAGAAAGTCTCGATACAAACTTAGAACCTGTTTCTGTATCTTGCTATGTCGCACCATATTCACTGTATCTAGCTAGCCTGTACCATATTCAGTGAATATATACTGGCATCACCTAAAATGAGATTAAAATATGTTGTGATAACTACAAACTTAAATTAATGCTTTATCCATCTAAAATGGTTCAAAGAAAACAATGGTAATTTCTGATCCAAAATATCAATTTTTAGATATCTTTCAGCAAAGTAACAGGACTTGGGAGCCAGTGTTTTTATTTTGTATAATTTAATTTATAATACTTTCCTCTATCAGATGCCAAAAAATGAATTTAAAAGTTCAAATATAAAACCTTTTTTCCATGATTTTGCAGGATAAACAGTAAACATTTGACATGTGTTTACAATAACACTTTTCTGAAAAGAACAGTCAGGCTATGAATTTAGTCACTGTATTTCTTGACCATCAGCTTAGCATTTGGTTTCCTGAATCTAGATAATTAAAATATAGTCATCCAAGGCTCTAGAGGTAGCATTAATGGGAGTAATATTGCTTTGGTGTAACTGAAATTATATAAAGGATTTTTGACTGGCTGTCTTGGTCAAGAGGCCTATAGCTATAATTTCATGTATTTTTAAATATGCATTAATAATATTCAAACTGTCCACCTATTAATACATGGATTCGAAAAATGAATTAGTCTAATTTGTTTGCAGAAAAATAAAGGAAGTTCAGTCTTTGATGAAGGAGGTGCATACAGATAAAGATCATATACATGTAATAATACTAGTAAATTTTCATTTTTTTCTCAGAACAGAAATTCACAACTTGGTGAGGTGTTTGAATGAAGTGATTATAAAGAAAACTGCACAAAACTGGCAGTCTGTTTCTTTGAAGGGTGGTCTATAAAACAGTATCACAGTTTTTTTTAATATCAAAATTAACCCATTTTTTGAAATACAATGTATATCACTTTTAAGTCAGAGAGGAACGAATTGGAGACCAAAAAAATATGATTTCTGTGTAAATTAACTCTTTTTTTCTGACAATTTAGGGAAAATTTGTGACACATCTGGTAGTTTATGGGACTCACACATGTTGCGTACAAATTTCTGGCACATTTGAAAGATATCAATAGTTTTACATATTTTGTTATCTTAACAGAAACCCGATGCATAAATCTTATTAAAATAGTACGCTGGTTAGCTTAATCTTTCCTCTTTATTTTGGTATGCTACATAGCATGCATTTTTCTTTGGAAATGAGGAAGAAAACCATGTTAAAACAAGGCAGCCCCCCACTCCTTAGTGCCTCTTTAACAGTGTATTACATGCAGTAACCTTAAAATTAAAGTTATGTTGTCCTATTAATGTCCCATTACTTGGACTACCTAAGTAACCTACAGACTGAGTAATCAAGGTAAAAAATGGCCGCAGCACACATCAGGACTGTAATCTACATTTTCTTGAAGAATATTGTCAGTGCTAATAAAAATCAGGAGAAAAGTGGGGGTCATGTTTGATGCAAGAAAAATAATTTCAGTCAAACACACAAACTGCAAAATCAGCTAAAAAATGAGACCCCAAATTATACTGGTGGTGTATGATCTAGGTTTCCATGAAAAATTTTGTCATGTTGTTATTTCATTATGAAAATACTACCTACATGTCAAGCAAAGATCTGTCATGTGATTTTAGCAAAAAAAAAATGCAAAGAAAATAAGGAAAATAGCTCTACAGAGCAAAAAAACTGAGGACTATTTGTATCCGCCATTATGCGACTACCATTTTTTTCGCGCCATTTTTCTATTTAGTGTCTGTATGCCTCAAATCAGTATAGCCCGTTTTGTTTTATCACTTCCTGCATGCTAGCCAAGATATAGACTGCTTTTCCATGTTGTTGCTGATGTGATTAATAAGGTAACCTTTATCAGCTGGAAGTGTCTAGCCTTCTGTTAACCAGTCAGGGGTGTAACTGTTTCAATTTATCGCAGTTTATAACCCATTTGAGTTATTGCTTATACTTTCATAACCTGTTTCAGTTATCATAAAATATTACAAAGCCCTCCTGTGCCAATTCCTCATTTTGAATGAGACTAATGCAATTATTTCCTGAATCCATGAACTTTCCAGCTATGCAGTAAAATTTTTTATGCAAGGCTGATAAAGTTTTACGCAAAAGTTTTAAATGTTATAAAACTCATAACATCCCATTATGCTTATCAGGTCATGATCAGACTAAAAGAGAATTGGATTAACCACAGTGTGCTACTAATTTCACTTTAAAGGTCACTTTGTGAGAACAGCAAAAAGACTTTTTTTGAATAACTTACCTGAGTTAACTATATTTTATAACTAATACAGGTTATAAAATCATGCTTGAATTATGTTGAAAAAGTAACTGAAATAGGTTACATAACTTAAACAGTTACACCTCCGACTGTTAACCGGATGGCTAGAAGGCAGGCTAACCTATCCATTAAGGTTTTCTAGCCGTCTGGTAGTCAATTTGTTTATGAATAGTGTAATAAATTGTTTGCCCAAGATAGCAATATTTATCTGCACAAAAATAAGTACTAGGCTTAACTCATACCAAAAACTAATAAAAATATATCTTTTATCACTGTTTCTCAACAACAGGTAAAAGCGGAGGTGTGACATAGAAGTTAAGGTAAAAAAATTTTTTAGGAAGATATTTCATGACATTCTAAAAATAAATTCATATTTTTGTGATTATCTTTTAGGCAAGCTATATGCTAGAAGGGGTTTTCTTTAATTTCTCATTACTTTCTCTGTACCAAATCTTCTGACGCTACACTTTATCTTTACATTACCTTTACATTATCTTTAAAACTATTTGTCAAATATTGTCTCAGAACAACAACAACAACAACAACACAACTGGAACACTTTTAAATGCATGAATTTTGACAGTAACTAAACTTATGAGCAGCAGCGTTTTTAACACATATTGATCAGATCAAGGTAATTTAATTTGAGCAACGTATTACCTATATTAGTTCAATATTTTAACAGAAAAACACAAAATTCATAAACAGATAGACAAACGGAAGCCAAGAAAACCCTTATTGGACTGGCTAGGCGACAGTTAAGTCTCAATTTTTGACTGCAAGGCAGACTGATTCCACAGACCGACATTTACTGTATGTCTGCCTCTATGTCGTGGAAGAGAGATATTGACCTGTGTAAAAATATCACAATATCGCGACTGGCATACAATTAGTAATTTAGTTGGACTAGGCGACAGTTAGTCCAACTAATTGTATGCGAGTCGCGATATTGTGATAATTTTTGCACAGGTCAATATCTCTCCAGGATTCTGCCCTATCACGAAAATATCTCAGAATCAGTTCTGACGTCGAATTATTTGGAGTAGGAGACAGTCTAAATCCTGGTTGGGATTTGAACCCATACCCATGTCAATTACTTACTAAACACTAGCTCAGCGCTCTTATCATTTCAGCTAACCTGTAAGTCCATGGATAACAGCCAAAGACATTACATAATACTACTGATTAATCTTCAGTAAAATTAGACAGAACTATAAGTCTTCATCAGGTCGGAGACATCCCCTGGATTGAGAGACATTCTCTCGATCTAAACATTGTCTCTCGTTCGAAAGACAAAATGTCTTTCGATCGAAAGACTCAAATTAGCTTAAGCAATGAAAATCATTGAAAGAGTAATTGAAACTCTCTTTTTAGAATGCGCAAATTTATTTTAAATATAGAAAATTATCTTTCTTTTATCAAATTTTCAGAATCAAAATTATTTTGGGAATTTTGTTTAAGCATTATAATGCTTAAGCAAACTTCTATGACAATGTGTTTCTTGTAAAGTTTACTTGAAATAACAATTTGTTTCAATGAATGAATAATACGACTGTAATGAAATGAATCTTGGACGTTTCGACCCCAAGACATTACAACCCCAAGACATTTCAACCCCAAAATTTAATTTTCTTGGACAATTCGACCCCAAAGACATTTCGACCCCAAGACATTTCGACCCCTCAGAAATAGTTGTATGCTTTCATTTTATATTTCTTCCATTTTCATATTTTAGAAAATATTAATATATAGATGTATATAAACATTCTATTTTTAAATGAATCATACACAAAATACATGTCAGTGAATAAACTGCGCTGACCGGAAAATTTATTATTGGAACTAATTGAATTATTTTTTCATGTTTTATTTGATAATTTAAGAAGAAAATATATTATGAAAAGTCAGTTTTTAAAAGAATTATAACATGTTTATATATGAATATAAAAACGTTTACTGCATTTATTGCCAAAGCACAATTAATGTCCTTTGAATATATGCGGCGTAACAAACGCGTGCCTCTGATTAGTCCTGATAGAGTTTGATTGGATTATCACACCTATTGATTATATCCATTAATCAGTATATTTGTAAGAACACACAAGTTACATGTGACAAATAAATGTCTAACAAGCTTAAGGTAAGTGCAGTTAAATATGATAAGCTTTTATTTAATTCAAAAGCTAACAAAATTATGGCGATTGCACTCATCCACGAGTGCGCAAAATTCCCGTGCGCTCAACAAATTTTCAACTTCGTGTAAAAATGTTTTGTGCATTTTATTTTCCTTTTGTAAATTAATTATTTATTTGAGATATGATTGAATTCTATCATAAACCCTAAAAACACGATTTATTAAAGAAATACTTGTTATTAGAGAATCTAGGACATGGAAATTCCGAATGCACTAATTTCCAGTGCGCACGCCGATTTTCAATCATGTACAAGACGTAACGCGCAAAGGTATTTTAATTTCCTTTTGAAAAATAATAACATATGATATATATGTTTGAATTCAGTCATAAATCACTTCAAAAATACCATTTGTGAAAGAAATACGGGTGTATTTCGGTTATGGTAATTTCCCGCGTGGTCGCCGAATTTCAATCTCTTATGAAATCGTTTTGCGTTAAAGAATTTTATTTATCCTTCTGATACTTACTGCCAGTATTATTTATATTATACACGAATGATTTCTGCAATAAACCCTACAAAAATACCATTTATTAATAAAATAATGGTGTATTTTGGTAATGGAAATTTTGCGTGAACGTATTTTATTTTCCTTTCGTCGTATTTTATTCATTTATGATATATATGATTGAATTATTTAAAAAAAAAAAACTTCAAAAATACCTTTAACTTACAAAATACAGGTGTATCTCGGTTATGGAAAATGTATTCCGGTGTATCCCGGTTTTTTAGGTGGATTCCGGTTTAATGTGTGAAGTTGCTAAAATCATACTTTTAAAATCATACTCTAAATCACGTGTATTTGCAAAAATATTTAATACAGAAAAAAGTAATATGGCTGCCACATTTTCTTTACAGATATGAAATATGATAATATTTTTTTTCCCGTTTTTAACAGAACAGTACTCATATATTCTTATATTTTGCAGTAACGGGGATTTCATGTTTGATATTTTACAACTGGAAGGAATGTCGTTCATAGAAAAGAAAAGAGCAGTTGTAAATAACAAAAATCATATTCTGTATTCTGTAAAGCAAATACTTTATGTGTGCGTCAAAATCGCTTACGAAAATAACATTAAATACGAAAATAAGCAATGTGTTATTTAATTTCCTATTGTTTTCTTTACATTTTCGCCGAAATTAAAGATAATGTTGACACATGTTTATAAATATCGATGTCACCACAATCGCTTAATTGATTGTTAATTGCAATGCGCACACGTGCTGTATATCAACAAACAATTAATCAAGGTGTGATAATCCAATCAAAAGATCACGTTTTTTTCTGATTATGATTTTAAATATCAATGTAATGAAGACAGTGACATCTTAAACTTCTTTGAGTTACATTATAATTATTTATATTTGGTTGAAATAAATAAATAAAGAGGTATTAAAGATGTGACTTTATTAAAGTTATTTTCATAATTAAAATCAGCGAAATCGGCCCATGATTTAAAAATCTTGCTTTTTTTTAAATATAGCTGTGTACTAAAATAGTCTTTAAGATGATTTGAAAATATAAATAAACACCAAGTATGAAAATATGTTATATAAAGGTTATTTTAAGATAGATAATCAGAACGATTTGTTCTTAAATTATTTACGTAATAAACGCGGCTGATATATAAATCCCGTTATTTTTGTAAAATTTATAAATGATGATTATTTCGTTATTGTGAGATAAAAATCACTCATTTCTCATATGAAGGCATTGTACTAATAAAGTCTTTAAGAAATTAGAAAAATAATTTTCGAAAAAAAAAAGAAATTTAGACAAATATGGCTCATTTTCGTAAAAAAATTCTTATTTTCGCGAAAATAACCGTATTTTAACATTTTAATTGCTAATTAAGCGTTATTACATTTTGAAATTGCTCAATTATCTATAGATTAAAGCTTAATTATAATAATGACAGCATTCTTAGATGTTTTCAGGCATATCATTGAGTGGGGTCGAAATGTCCAAGGAGTTGGGGTTGAAATGTCTTGGGGTCGAATTGTCTCTTGGGATCGAAATGTCTTGCTAGCTAATGAAATGATTGTTTTAATAATGATTTCATGTTTTTTCAACACTTAAGCTAAATGCTGTCTTTCGATTGAAAGACATTTTATCTTTCAAACGAGAGACAGTGTTTAGATCTAGAGACTGTCGCTCAATCCAGGGGAAGTCTCCGACCTGTTCATGACACAATGTCATAAGTAAAAATTATAGTTCATTTTCAGCAACAAGTTCAACTGGAGTACAGGACAAATTATCTTATCCATCGAAACAAATCATTTCAACAATAAACTCACCAAAAGAATATAACAGAATGCATGTTTGTTCACACATAAACAGAGAAAACAAGGAAATGGTTTTGACCGCTGTCCCCCTTGGCTAGGATAAATTGTAAGAGCCGAGCACCGGTTCTTTATTTCCGGCCCGGTGTGCAACACGAATTTTCCGAAGTTATTGAACATTTCTCAAAGAACTAAATATGTTTCAGAGAAAACTCCTTGCTCTTAATCACCATCAACCACAAAAATTTAATTCATCAGGTAAAATCATCTGCGTCCCGTTATATTTTTATTATATTCATGTGAAACACAAATGACATACTATTCGGATAGGTAGTGGCTAGACGTACGTGACCCCCAGTCTATTCGTACGGCTCTCCCGTACATACTCCCGTATGAATAGTGAAATAGCCCGCAGATTGCTATTCGTACGCCAGTTTTTGTATTAGGTAGTTTTATATTTTATTCTAATATGACCTGGCAATGCAACGATATTAAATGTTGGAATACAGGCTGACTCGGACCGTGGCTGATTCGGCCCAAATTTACTTGGCTTATCGGGCCTAGATTGTTCCTGACATTAATATCATGAGTAAAAATAACATTTATGAGAATTTAGTTTAATTTCTGATGTAAAGAATGCTTATTTAGATACATAACTGATGCATTTTAGTTTGTCAAAACTTCTTACCTGCTTGTACGGTGTATATTTTATAATATAAACTTCCTTACTTCAAGTTAAATCCCTAGTATCAACATTATTTCCTGAACATTGCTGAAACATCCAAAATATATGGTCCTTATTGACTTGTAAATCAAAGTTTGTGGTCCAAATCGCCAAAATATATGACCATTTTCTATTTTTATTCGAAGTATTTGGTCCGAATCAGCCAAAATATTTGGGCCGAATCAGCCATGGTCCGAATCAGCCTGTTTCCTAAATGTTGACATCACGTCGACGTGATATTTAGCGCCATGTAAAAGTAAAGTAAAGTAAGCTTTATTTAAAGTCGGCAAGAGGATACAACAATATAACATAAGCTCATAAGTGCTTTTTAACCAACTACATATAATACACTGACGAATCGAGAAATAGCGCTTTCAGATTTGATCAACTATGTTCCTTAAAAATACTTTTGAAACGAAATGTCGCATAGCAAAACTGTCTTGATTGATTTACCCACACACTGAGTTGCTAATTCGCTGAGCAGAATAAATCGCCATCATTTGAGCTTTAATTGATTCTTACTATTCCACAAGACGTATTACCATTTCCGGTAAAGGTGTGCATAAACAAAGGAGTGTGGCAACCTACCATTTGGCCCCATACATCCGCAAAGAAACAGTTCTATCACATTTAAACTAATTTTTACAATAACAGATGTATTAGAATCGAAATAATTTATAGCAAAGCCTTACAGAACAGCCCTTTTTTTGTAAATTTGGGGAAGGGTACCAGGTCCCTTTTGGAGGGGAAATTTACGTCGCGAAATCATTGTTTGGAGGAATATATTTGCTGAAAAGTTGTTAAAATCAAGACTGAAAATCAAAACTAATTTCATTTTATTTTGCATGGGGAATTTTTGGCCAAGGTGGGGAAAAAAGTATACTTTTTAGATTGGGGAATGGGGCTGAATTTCAGCCCTAAAATCAGCATAAAAAAGGCCTGCAAAATAATCCACTCGGGCTACGCCCTCGTGAAATTATTACACTCAACATATAACTGCCCATCTTGTATAAATAGTGTTAAAACAATGTTTTGCTATAAATTATTTCTTAACTAAAATCATTCAACTGATACATTTTCAACTGATTTCTTTACTTTTCTTTATATTTCAGTCGCACATCCAGAGATTTCAAATATAGAAAAAGGCTATTTTTATGTCTACGTGCAATATTGTTGTCATCGTATGATGTATATTAGTTACAGAAAGGGTTCCGTTACAGTTAAATAACAGTATTCAACTCTATCCAGTTGGATATCTGTATTCAACTACATCCAGGCCATACCTTGGGGAGCTAGGCGCTTTCAGTCGTGGCCCATAAAATATAAGTATGAAATATGAAATAAAATAGGTCCAGTAGAAAAATGCATAAAATACAGATATACGGTAATGAAATATTGATAATGAATACATAAGGTACGGATAGATACGACAATACAAACATGTTATATGTGCTCTTTTTTTTCTTCTTTTTAGCTCACCTGTCACATAGTGACAAGGTGAGCTTTTGTGATCACGCAGCGTCCGTCGTCCGTCCGTCAGTCCGTGCGTGCGTGCATCCGTAAACTTTTGCTTGTGACCACTCTAGAGGTCACTTTTTTTGTGGGATCTTTATGAAAGTTGGTCAGAATGTTCATCTTGATGATATCTAGGTCAAGTTCGAAACTGGGTCAGGTGCCATCAAAAACTAGGTCAGTAGGTCTAAAAATAGAAAAACCTTGTGACCCCTCTAGAGGCCATATATTTCACAAGATATTCATGAAAATTGGTCAGAATGTTCACCTTGATAATATCTAGGTCAAGTTCGAAACTGGGTCACGTGCCTTCAAAAACTAGGTCAGTAGGTCTAAAAATAGAAAAACCTTGTGACCTCTCTAGAGGCCATATATTTCACAAGATCTTCACGAAAGTTAATCAGAACGTTCATCTTGATGATTTCTAGGTCAAGTTCGAAACTGGGTCACGTGCCGTCAAAAACTAGGTCAGTAGGTCAAATAATAGAAAAACCTTGTGACCTCTCTAAAGGCCATATTTTTCATGGGATCTGTATGAAAGTTGGTCTGAATGTTCATCTTGATGATATCTAGGTCAAGTTCGAAACTGGGTCATGTGCGGTCAAAAACTAGGTCAGTAGGTCTAAAAATAGAAAAACCTTGTGACCTCTCTAGAGGCCAAATATTTCATGAGATCTTCATGAAAATTGGTCAGAGTGTTCACCTTGATGATATCTAGGTCAAGTTCGAAAGTGGGTCACGTGCCATCAAAAACTAGGTCAGTAGGTCAAATAATAGAAAAACCTTGTGACCTCTCTAAAGGCCATATTTTTCATGGGATCTGTATGAAAGTTGGTCTGAATGTTCATCTTGATGATATCTAGGTCAGGTTCAAAACAGGGTCATGTGCGGTCAAAAACTAGGTCAGTAGGTCTAAAAATAGAAAAACCTTGTGACCTCTCTAGAGGCCATACTTGTGAATGGATCTCCATAAAAATTGGTCAGAATGTTCATCTTGATGATATCTAGGTCAGGTTCGAAAGTGGGTCACGTGCCGTTAAAAACTAGGTCAGTAGGTCAAATAATGAAAAAACGTTGTGACCTCTCTAGAGGCCGTATTTTTCAATGGATCTTCATGAAAATTGATCTGAATGTTCACCTTGATGATATCTAGGTCAAGTTTGAAACTGGGTCATGTGCGTCAAAAACTACGCCAGTAGGTATAAATATAGAAAAACCTTGTGACCTCTCTAGAAGTCATATTTTTCATGAGATCTTCATGAAAATTAGTGAGAATGTTCACCTTGATGATATCTAGGTAAATTTCAAAACAGGGTCACGTACCTTCGAAAACTAGGTCAATAGGTCAAATATTAGAAAAACCTTGTGACCTCTCTAAAGACCATATTTTTCAATGGATCTTCATGAAAATTGGTCAGAATTTTTATCTTGATAACATCTAGGTCAAGTTCAGAACTGGGTCACATGAGCTCAAAAACTAGGTCACTATATCAGATAATAGAAAAAACGACGTCATACTCAAAACTGGGTCATGTGGGAAGAGGTGAGCGATTCAGGACCATCATGGTCCTCTTGTTTCTTCTTCTTTTTTTGCAGAATGCATCTTTTTGTACAAATGTGAAATATCAATAATGAATACGGCTCTCCCGTATGAATAATGAAGTAAGATAATACACAAGATACTGATAGATACGGTAATATGAACATGCAATAAATGTGCTCTGCTTTTTTTTTAGCTCACCTGTCACATAGTGTCAAGGTGAGCTTTTGTGATCACCCGTCGTCAGTCCGTGTGTGCGTCCGTCCGAACGTCAACATTTTCTTGTCTGCACGATAGTGGTTTCATTTATGATTTTATTTTAACCAAACTTGCACACAACTTGTATCACCATAAGATCTCGGTTCCTTTCTTGAACTGGCCAGACCCCATTATGGGTTCCAGAGTTATGGCCCCTGAAAGGGCCAAAATTAGCTATTTTGACCTTGTCTGCGCAATAGCAGCTTTGTTTTTGATTTGATTTTTACAAAACTTGCACACAACTTGTATCACCATAAGATCTTGGTTCCTTTCTGGAGCTGGCCAGATTCCTTTATGGGTTCCAAAGTTATGGCCCCTGAAGGGGTCAAAATTAGCTATTTTGACCTTGTCTGCACAATAGCAGCTTCATTTATGATTTGATTTTAACCAAACTTGCACAAAACTTGCGTCACCATAAGATCTTGGTTCCTTTCTTGGACCGGCCAGATCCCATAATGGGTTCCAGAGTTATGGCCCCTATAGGGCCGGATTTGCTATTTTGATCTTGTCTGCACAATAGCAGCTTCATTTATGATTTGAATTTAATCAAACTTGCACAAAACTTGTGTCCCCATAAGATCTTGGTTCCTTCTTGAACTGGCCAGATCCCATAAAGGGTTCCTGAAAGGGCCAAAATTTGCTATTTTGACCTTGTCTGCACAATAGCAGCTTCATTTATGATTTGATTTTAACCAAACTTGCACACAACTTGTATCGCCATAACATCTAGATTCCTTTTTATATGCCCGCAGGGATGTATTATGTTATCGCCTCGGTCTGTTTGTTGGTTAGCAATTTCCATTCCACTCTGTAACTCTTGAACCCCTTAATGGATTTCAGAGAAACCTAACGCAAATGTTCACCTCATTGAAATGACGTGCAGAGCACATGTTTCGGATGGCTCACTTCAATGTCAAGGTCACACTTAAGGGTCAAAGGTCATATGACTTTGTTTTGTGTGAATATTACTCTGCATTTGCATTGCATTGCAGTGCTCTTGTTTTTATTTGGCAGATCCTTCTTTTGTTTGCTTACAGTAATTTTTTTTTAATTACTTCCCTTTTATGTTACAATAAATAGCTTATTTAGTAACTTTTTTACTATTGGCCGTAGGGAAAAACAGAGACCACTTTACTGTGGTACAACATGAATGCTACCTCCAATTTTTAGGTATATTTTGACATATCTGTACCTTGTAAGAATTTTTTCTTTTTGTTTTTGGTTAAAGCAGTGGTACTCAGGTGAGCGATATAGGGCCATCATAGCCCTCTTGTTATTTTTTTCTTTTTCAAATTTTTTTTGCAGAATGCATCTTTTTGTACAAATGTGAGAACGAAGCAAGCTGGAAAACAAATTGGTTCTCATCATTTTCAGTTGTCATCATTGACAATAATTGCATGGTTTCTATGTCATAAAGTAATGTGTATATAAATGTGCTCATATAAATAATAAGGAAATAATATAAACGTTTTATTCTACACGAAATCACTTCCTGTTTGTTTGTCTTCTCTGGATTTGCAACTGAAAAATAAAGAAAAGTAAAGAAATCAGTTGAAAATATATCAGTTGAATGATTTCAGTGTAATATAATACTATGTAGTACAAAACTGCCATACGAATAGCAACCTGTGGGCTATATCACTATTCGTACGGGACCGTACGAATAGCCACTTCCATTTGGGTAAATCACCCCGGCCCTGTTTTTATTTTTTAAATCACTAACAAATTTTCCTTTCCCTTTCATTTTGGCCCAATTTTCTTTTATTTTCTACTAACAATCTTTCTGGCTTGATGCGCATGAAAGTGTCTTTGTCCCTGTAAAGGGTTAGACAGTATTGGAAGATAGATAGCTAATTATATAAATCGGTGGTTGAACAAAGATGTAATTCTCACAGTATTTTGTCTTTAATTTTTGGAAAAGGATCTTTTAACATAAATCAATACAGTGAATTTTCTTATACATTGTATTTAGTCCAAATAATTTGACATCAGAACTGATTCTGAGATATTTTTGTGATAGGGCAGAATCCCTCTCTTTACGTCAAAACCAGTAAAGACCTTTTCTGTGGTGAAAATAGATTTAGGTAAAAACACGATCAGGCAATATACTTAAACAATGAAATCTTAAAACAAAATATAACTGAATCATTTTATGGTTTAAACATAACAGTAAAACACGTTAATAAAGCATAAACACTATATGTTTCATTTGGCTTCCTCGCTGTATTTACATGTCCGCCATTACACTCTTCCAAAACAGTACAGCTGACAGTGCTTTTATCGATCAGGTTTTGACGTTTATTCACATAAACATCAGTTGAATGGAAGGAAAAATGGATATTCTTTCCAGGTATCTTAAAATTTCACTAATATTTTTGTTCTTTAATAGTTAAATGCGATTTAAAAATCGCTGCATAGAATCGTCCCCGAAGGTTCACCACAGAAAAGGTCCTTCCTATGTTGTACATGGAGGAGAGATATTGACCTGCACAAAAATTATCACAATATCGCGACTCGCGTACAATTAGTTGGACTATGTACATCGTATTGTGATTGCTGACTCAACTGCCTAGTGTTGGAGCGTCCACTGTGAGTGAGGTCATTGGTTCAATCTCAGGCCCCTAAAAAGGCATGAAAAAATTGTAGGAGCTAGATTAGCTCACTTGCTGGGTGCTCAACATTACAAGGGAAACTGGTCTCTTCTCTCATTTTCTCCTGGCCATTAGTTTTCTTCAGGAATGATGGAGGTATTGATATTGATTTGTACAAATAATTAATTGTAGAAATTAATTAAGTGTTGTTTCACAATTGTGAACTTAAACAACCTAAGATGGGTTAGTACAATACTACAGTTGTGATTAAATTTGACTTGGGTATGTTACAGATGAGAATGAGTTTCGTAGTATGATTGTATGGTTAGAGGACCAGAAGGTGCGGCACTACAAGATTGAAGACAGAGCAGGATTACGTAATACTTCATCCTCAGACTGGCCAAAAGCCTTGGAAAATGTAAGCCTGTTGATCCATTTTGATTCAGTAGACTTTATTTTAGAAATGCCAGGTAAGATAAGATTTATTTAAAGCTGAGAAAATATTATAGCAAACAGGTATAACATAAGTTCATTTGAGCTTTTGAACCAACTAAAGAATAACATATATAGCAAATATCAAAACAAAAGTATAAAAGCAGCAATAATAAGAAAATTTAATGCATTATGAACTTAATTAAATTGAGTCAGTTTTCTCCCTGGTTAAAACTGCCACTAACCATATTTGTACTGAACAAGCTCTGAGTCACATTATAGCACAGATGCAACATATTCAGAGTGACCATGCTGTACAAAATGAGGCGCAATTTTGTTGAAATTTATCCAGATCCTCCTCTATGGCAATCAGATTCGGTCATGATAATGAATTCCTAATAAAGCCTTTTGTGCATTGTCAGTTAGGGAATCACAACTTCAATCGCTTGTCATGTTTCTGTAGCAGATTGTTACATTTCTTGTGTTTGCATGCATAATTTTGACAATGTCATTGTCTTTTATTGACAAAAATTTGCAAATCTCATGCTTTTATAATACACAAGTTCAGCACAAAGGGGTCAAGCACATCAGTGGATTGTGTTTAAATGTAGAGGAGTGAGTTTAATGACTTACTTTTTGTGTCCTAGAGCCAAAATTATCAAACCCCCATACTGTTGTGTCTGCTCTCTTAAAAGTGATAAAAAAGTCCTTAAAGGGCATGAAGAAATGGTAAAAACAGGAAGTAAGTGGTAAATCTGGTGACCCTAAATGGATTAGTGCACTAATACGTTATTAGTACAGGGATCGAACCGATAGGGGAACAAAAGTGCTGGTACTGATGCCATGTCTAGCTAGCATTAAGTTGGCATTCATTTTCTATAGTCATATTCCTTTGACTTTACTCAGAACATTCTGCACATACTCAAAGTCAATGGAATGAAAAAGAGTAGTTTTCTGGAATTTCCAAAAGATGTGCAGAGTGTTCTTAATAAAACATGGTGCAGACAGAACGCCTGTGCGAAAAAGGAACAGGAAATCCTGGGATAATCCCAGGAAGTCCCAGGACTATCCTGGGATAATGTCCTGAAAATATTTTAGGAATTCCTGGGATAGTCCTGGGACTTTTCACACTGTTAAATGGGAATGGGACAATCCCAGGATTTTCCTGTGAACAGGAAAAAAACAGGACACCAGAACACCAAGAAATCTATGCTGTCCTGCTATCCTGAAAATCCCAGGAATGTCCTGGGATTTCCTGATGTCAGGAAATAAAAGTATATATTGTCCTGTTCTCAGGAAATCCCAGGAATGTCTTGAGAATTCTTGAAGTCAGGATATCCCAGGACAATTGTCCTGTCCCTAGGAAATCCCAGGAATTCCTGATGTCAGGAAATTTCAGGAGAATTGTCCTGTCTTCAGGAAATCCCAGGAATTCCTGTTGTCAGGAAATCTCAGGACAATTGTCCTGTCTTCAGGAAATCCCAGGAATTCCTGATGTCAGGAAATTTCAGAATTGTCCTGTCTTCAGGAAATCCCAGGAATTCCTGTTGTCAGGAAATCTCAGGACAATTGTCCTGTCTTCAGGAAGTTTTCCAGAACATGTAATTGAATACCTTGTAAACATGATTTGAAATTCTCTTTGGTGGGAAATACAGTTAACAAATTGAATGAATGTTAAATTTCAATTGTATTTACAGTAAGAATAATAATTAAGGATTATCATTTCAAAATATTTTCTAGTTAAAAAGTATACATCATGTACATTGAAACATACAACCTGTCATAGCAGAAATATCAATTTATCAGTTCAAATAAAATTATGTGCATACATGGCAAAAACACTAGGTGTAATATTTAGTCTAGAAACTATGAGCTTCATATTGAGCAAAAAGCTCTTATCATTCTATGATCTGTTTACTTTTAAGAGTGAAACTTCCTTTGATCAAACATGTACAGATAATCTAAACAGTACTAACATATTTCACTCTTACCACTCTTTAACGCTCTGATTGATTTTAAAGAAAAATACTTTTCTAAATAACTTACTGGTATTGTTTTGTAAAATCATTAAATGAAGGTATATATTTAGTATTATTTCTAAAAGTTTAATACAGAAATAATTTGCTAACATACTACAAATATAGAATATATTCCTGTTACTCCTACAACACCACAGCACAAGTGCTTAATGATGCAGTTTCTCCCAAGACATGGGTCTTCAACACCAGGATGTAATTAACTTACTAGACCGTTACAAGATCATGTTTCAAATTAATTACCATCTTTCAATCTGTATCTTTTAGAAAAAGTCCTGTCTTTTTCCTGTGAACAGGACAATTTCCATCAAAATTCCTGTCTTTTTCCTGTGAACAGGACAGTTTCTATCTAAAGTCCTGTCTTTTTCCTGAGAACAGGACAATTTCTATCAAAAGTCCTGCCATTTAGTGTTAAAGTCCTGTCTTCAAGACTTTTATGCAGCCTTGCTAAAAGAATCTCGGGATATCCCAGGATAATCCTGGGATTTCCTGAGAACAGGAAAATATTTCTGCACGGGTGCAGTGAGTCATGTGATAATATTTGCCACAATGGATAGGAGGTCTTAGTTCCTATCCGCTGTGGATAATCTCAATAGGGCTGGGTATCGGAGCAGTACGGTGTGCTGTTTTAATTCTTTGACAACATGACAACAATTAGATGACTACTCTAGAATTTTTAGAACACTGGTCAGAGTAGACAAAGGAGTATGGCCAATTTTTGGGCAGGCTGTTTCTTGTCATTCATTGGATGTGAAATGTGCTGGAAATAAGAGTGTTTTTGCTAAGACATGGCTCATTAAGTAGGTACCCTTGTCTTGATTGACCTTAGTGGACAGTAAGTATAAAGTAGAATAAAAATTAAAGCAGTTTGAGGTGTGAAACTGGGGTTAAATAACAGGCAAAAATGTGTTAGGCATGTAACAAACATATTGAAAAATTTGTCTTTAAAAATAAGAAAAAAGGTCTTGAAAAAGAGCTGGAAAAGTCCTGAAATTTTTGCATGGTGAGTTCATGAACCCTGTTTTTATTTCAGTATGCGAATGACCTTGGATGTCCATACCCAATAAGTGAGAGAAACCCTATGATAGACTGGCTGTTGGGGTACGCTGTAAGACTGGAGTATGGTGATGATGGTTTGTATATAAAATCACTTAAATAGATTTCCTGCATTATTGTGCATAGTGACACGTTTAGATTTAAACAAAAGTCACAATGTAAGCCTATCCTTAAATAAGTTTATTATACCCCCACAAAACGAAGTTTGGGGGTGTATATAGGAGTAAGCTTGGCGGTTGGTCCGTTGGTTTTGCATGGTTTCCGGATGATAACTCAAGAAAGGATTGACCAATTGAAATAATTTTTGGTACACAGGTGTAACATCAGAAAATACAGGTCAAGTTCGAATTTGGGGTCAGTAGGTCAAAGGTCAAGGTCACAGTGACCCTGAACAGTTAAACGGTTTCCGGATGATAACTTGAGAACGCTTGGGCCTAGGATCATAAATTTTGGTACACAGGTGTAACATCATGAAATGCAGGTCAAGTTCGACTTTGAGGTCTGTAGGTCAAAGGTCAAGGTCACAGGGACTCGGAACAGTTAAATGGTTTCTGGATGATAACTTGAGAATGCTTGGGCCTAGGATCATAAATTTTGGTACACAGGTGTAACATCATGAATTGCAGGTCAAATTCGACTTTGAGGTCTGTAGGTCAAAGGTCAAGGTCACAGGGACTTGGAACATTTAAATGGTTTCCGGATGATAACTTGAGAACGCTTGGGCCTAGGATCATAAATTTTGGTACACAGGTGTAACATCATGAAATGCAGGTCAAGTTCGACTTTGAGGTCTGTAGGTCAAAGGTCAAGGTCACAGGGACTCGGAACAGTTAAATGGTTTCTGGATGATAACTTGAGAATGCTTGGGCCTAGGATCATAAATTTTGGTACACAGGTGTAACATCATGAAATGCAGGTCATATTCGACTTTGAGGTCTGTAGGTCAAAGGTCAAGGTCACAGGGACTTGGAACAGTTAAACGGTTTCCGGATGATAACTTGAGAACGCTTGGGCCTAGGATCATAAATTTTGGTACACAGGTGTAACATCATGAAATGCAGGTCAAGTTCGACTTTGAGGTCTGTAGGTCAAAGGTCAAGGTCACAGTGACTCGGAACTGTTAAATGGTTTACGGATGATAACTTGAGAACGCTTGGGCCAAGGATCATAAATTTTAGTACACAGGTGTAACATCATGAAATACAGGTCAAGTTATACTTTGAGGTCAGTAGGTCAAAGTTCAAGTTCACAGTGACTTGGAACATTTAAACGGTTTCCGGATGATAACTTAAGAATGCTTGGGCCTAGGATCATGAAAATTGATAGGGAGGTTGGTATGACTAGCAGATGACCCCTAATGATTTTGAGGTCAGTAGGTCACAGGTCAAGGTGACAGTGACCCGGAACATTTAAACAGTTTTCGGACAATAACTTGAGAATGCTTGGGACTAGGATCAGGAAACTTAATCTGGAGGTTGGCTTTGACATTGGCTTAGTTCTGTGACAAGGCCATATTGTGGGGGTATAATTCGTCACTCTTGTGACAACTGTAGTTTTGTAAGCTCAGATCCAGAAGTTTATTGGTAGTTAGGTATTAGTTTTCTTCAAATCAATAGTCATTACTATACAGAGCTCAATAAGATATAAACAGAGCAAAGTTAAGGTGCATTAGAAGTGTTTTATTTGATGTCTGTAGTCTGTACTTCTAAAAACACTTCCAGAGGTAAAACATTGTTTGGGTATATTGTAAAATACAAGTAGGAAATACCATTTAATGCACCACTATGCTTTGTAACATATGAGTAGCAAAGGTAATTACCAGTTCATGCACCACTGTGCTTTGTAACATATGAGTAGCAAAGGTAATTACCAGATCATGCACCACTGTGCTTTGTAACAAATGAGTAGCAAAGGTAATTACCAGTGTATGCACCACTGTGCTTTGTAACATCTGAGTAACAAAGGTAATTACCAGTGCATGCACCACTGTGCTTTGTAACATATGAGTAGCAAAGGTAATTACCAGTTCATGCACCACTGTGCTTTGTAACATATGAGTAGCAAAGGTAATTACCAGTGCATGCACCACTGTGCTTTGTAACGTATGAGTAGCAAAGGTAATTACCAGTGCATGCACCACTGTGCTTTGTAACATATGAGTAGCAAAGGTAATTACCAGTTCATGCACCACTGTGCTTTGTAACATATGAGTAGCAAAGGTAATTACCAGTTCATGCACCGCTGTGCTTTGTAACATATGAGTAGCAAAGGTAATTACCAGTTCATGTACCGCTGTACTTTGTAACATATGAGTAGCAAAGGTAATTACCAATTCATGTACCATTTTACTTTGTAAAATACATGTAGCAAAGGTGATTACCAGTTCATGTACCATTTTACTTTGTAAAATACATGTAGCAAAGGTAATTACCAGTTCATGTACCACTTTACTTTGTAAAATACATGTAGCAAAGGTAATTACCAATTCATGTACCATTTTACTTTGTAAAATACATGTAGCAAAGGTGATTACCAGTTCATGTGCCATTTTACTTTGTAAAATACATGTAGCAAAGGTGATTACCAGTTCATGTACCATTTTACTTTGTAAAATACATGTAGCAAAGGTAATTACCAATTCATTTTACTTTGTAAAATACATGTAGCAAAGGTGATTACCAGTTCATGTGCCATTTTACTTTGTAAAATACATGTAGCAAAGGTAATTACCAATTCATTTTACTTTGTAAAATACATGTAGCAAAGGTGATTACCAGTTCATATGCCATTTTACTTTGTAAAATACATGTAACAAAGGTGATTACCAGTTCATGTACCATTTTACTTTGTAAAATACATGTAGCAAAGGTGATTACCAGTTCATGTACCATTTTACTTTGTAAAATACATGTAGCAAAGGTAATTACCAATTCATTTTACTTTGTAAAATACATGTAGCAAAGGTGATTACCAGTTCATGTGCAGTTGTATTTTGTAAAATGCAGCCCTTAATAGTCTTAATGTATTTTTGATTTCAGCTGAGAAGTTAAGATCTGTCAAACCACACACACTGGGCTCCTCTGATGGTAACAAACCTCCCCAGGGTGGAGCATCTTCTAATCCATTAGATGCTTTAGATTGTGAGTGTTGCACTGTTATTGTGTGTTATGGCCCTCATTTCATGTTGTTTTTTTTTAATAATAATAATAATGCCAGCAAATGTCAGTTAGGTTATTTAATTTAATTTTTTAATTTGGGCAACAAAAATGACATATTTTTTGCTGTTCTAAGAATTAATTTGATCAATTATACAAATTACAATACCAGTGAATTTCCTTCAGCAGGTTTTAATGCAGTTCCACTTTGACTTTTATAGAAAAAAACTCCTTTTCGCTTTCAAAATGCTTCTAGAGCTCCCTTTCTGAAAGGGCCCCAACTCCATTTCCCAGAATGGAAGGAAGGGACCTATGTGTAGTATTGTAAATAGAGGATATTACATGAGTGTCTTTTCATATTCAATTTATTGTACCCCCCGACAACAAAGTTGTAAAGGGGGGTTTACTGGTTTCAGGTTGTCTGTCTGTCTGTCCGTCTGGCCGTCTGTCCGTCTGTCTGTAGACGCAATCTTGTGCGCACCATCTCTCCTTATCCCCTTGACAGAATTTAATGAAACTTCACACAAGTGATCAGTAACAACAGTAGTTGTGCATGGGGCATGTAAGGTTCTTTCAGAAAAAAAATTTGCAGAGTTATGGGACTTTGTTTTTTTGTTACTATACTATATACATAGACACAATCTTGTGCGCACCATCTCTCCTCATCCCCTTGACACAATTTAATGAAACTTCACACAAGTGATCAGTACCAACAGTAGTTGTGCATGGGGCATGTTAGGTTCTTTTAGAAAAAAAATTTGCAGAGTTATGGGACTTTGTTTTTTTGTTACTATACTATATACATAGACACAATCTTGTGCGCACCATCTCTCCTCATCCCCTTGACACAATTTAATGAAACTTCACACAAGTGATCAGTACCAACAGTAGTTGTGCATGGGGCATGTTAGGTTCTTTTAAAAAAAAAATTTGCAGAGTTATGGGACTTTGTTTTTTTGTTACTATACTATATACATAGACACAATCTTGTGCGCACCATCTCTCCTCATCCCCTTGACACAATTTAATGAAACTTCACACAAGTGATCAGTAACAACAGTAGTTGTGCATGGGGCATGTTAGGTTCTTTCAGCGACAAAAATTGCAGAGTTATGGGACTTTGTTTCTTGTTAACATACTATGTACATACAGTCTGCATATGCAATCTTGTGCGTGCCTAATCTACCAAACCCTTACACACAATTTAATGAAACTTCACACAAGTGATCAGTACCAACCCTAGTTGTGCATGGTGCATGTTACATTCTTTTAGATAAATATTCTGCATAGTTATGGGACTTTGTTTTTTGTTACTATACTGTATACATACAGTCTATATACATACAGTCCACATAATTATGCAATCTTGTGTGCGTCAAATTGCAATGTACTGTGTCAGTGCATGCGGGGGGGTACATTCATCACCTTTAGTGATAGCTCTAGTTAAACAAGTTGAATAAAATCCAGTACTGGACCCGGCGTCGGCGTCCTTCCGCGTCCGCACTTTGGTTAAAGTTTTGATGCACTTTCTCTTTATCTTTGTTATTACTTGATGGATTTGCTTGAAACTTAAAATAGGTGTTCCTCATCATCACCCACATCATATGGCACAAGGGTTATAACTCTTGCACCAATATTTCTTGAATTATCCCCCCTTTTTACTTAGAATTTCAGGTTGAAGTTTTGGTGCACTTTCACTTTATCTCAGTAAGTACGAAATGGATTTGATTCAAACTTAAAATATTATTCCACATCATCACTCACATCATATGACACAAGTTCCATAACTCTGGCACCAGTTTTTTTTATGAATTATGCCCCTTCTTTACTTAGAATTGTATGTTAATTTTGATGCATTTTCACTATATCTCTGTTATTTCAGAAGGGATTTGATTCAAACTTAAAATAATTGTTCATCATCATCACATCATTTGACACATGGGCCATAATTGTGACACTTGTATTTTATGAGTTATCCCCCTTTTTACTTAAAATTCTAGGTTAAAGTTTTTATGCACTTTCACTCTATCTGTTATTACCAAACAGATTTGATTCAAACTTTAAACAGTTGTACCACATCATCATCCACATCATATGACACAAGGACGATAACTCTTACACCAATATTTTTTTTGATTATCCTCCTTTTTGCTTAAAATTTCAGGTTAAATTTTGATGCACTTTCAGTTTATCTCTGTTATTACCAAATTGATTTGATTCAAACTTAGAATAATTGTACTACATCATTACCCACATCATATGATACAAGGGTCGTAACTATTGCACCAATATTTCATGAGTTATGCCCCCTTTTTACTTAGAATTTCAAGTTAATTGTGGTGCACTTTCACTATATCTTTGTCATTACTTAATGAATTTAATTAAACCTAAATTAGTTTTTCCAGATCATCATCCTCATCATATGGCATAAGGTCAGTCACTCTGGCACAAGTATTTTATGAGTTATATCCCCTTTTTACTTAGAATTTCAGTTTAATTTTGATGCCTTTTATATCTTTGTTGTTACTAAATGGATTTAATCAAACTTAAAATGGTTGTTCCACTTACATCATCACTCACATCGTACAATACAAGTTTGATAATGCTGGCCCCAGTATGTTCTGAGTTATGCCTTCTTTTTACTAATAGAATTTCTGGTTCAAGTTGTAATGCACTTTTGTTGTATCTCCAGTATTACTAAATAGATTTGATTCACACTTAAAATAGTTGTTCCGAATTATTAGCCACATGATATGACACATGGTGCATTACTTTTGCAGAAGTTTCCCTTGAATTATGTTCCTTTTATACTGATTTATTGATTTGAGACTTGAGCTATTGTCCAATATGTTCATCCACATTTGAGTCATTAAACACTGCAGTGACAGCTTCAGCTTTCTCAGATGTACCCAATTTCACTATCCAGCATTGAAATAGTGGAGTGCGCTGTCTCCTCTGACAGCTCTTGTTAATGGCTTTATTACACTCCCGCGACGTCAAACATGTGATAAAAGTTTTTAATGCTGATTTAAGAGAAATTCAGAGTTATCTGAGAAAAACATTTGACTGAAACAACCATTTTCAGGAGTATTTAACAGTTATGAGACCTTTAAGGAAAAAGATTACTTTAGGAGTTCATTTTTTTTAGCTCACCTGTCACATAGTGACAAGGTGAGCTTTTGTTATCACCCTTCGTCCGTCGTCTGTGTGTGCGTGCGTGCGTCAACAATTTCTTGTCTGCGCGATAGTGGTTTCATTTATGATTTTATTTTAACCAAACTTGCACAAAACCTGTATCACCATAAGATCTCGGTTCCTTTCTTGAACTAGCCAGATCCAATTATAGGTTCCAGAGTTATGGCCCCTGAAAGGGCCAAAATTAGCTATTTTGACCTTGTCTGCACAATAGCAGCTTTATTTATGATTTGATTTTAACCAAACTTGCACACAACTTGTATCACCATAAGATCTTGGTTCCTTTCTTGAACTGGCCAGATTCCTTTATGGGTTCCAGAGTTATGGCCCCTGAAATGGCCAGAATTAGCTATTTTGACCTTGTCTGCACTATATCAACTTCATTTATGATTTTATTTTAACCAAACTTGCACACAACTTGTATCACCATAAGATCTTGGTTCCTTTCTTGAACCGGCCAGATTCAATTTTTGGTTCCAGAGTGATGGCCCCTGAAAGGGTCAGAATTAGCTATTTTGACCTTGTCTGCACAATAGCAGCTTCATTTATGATTTGCATTTAATCATACTTGCACAAAACTTGTGTCACCATAAGATCTCGATTCTTTTTTTGAACTGGCCAGATCCCATAATGGGTTCCAGAGTTATGGCCCCTGAAAGGGCCAAAATTAGCTATTTTGACCTTGTCTGCACAATAGCAGCTTCATTCACGATTTGATTTTAACCAAACTTGCACACAACTTGTATCACCACAAGACCTTGGTGCCTTTCTTGAACTGGCCAGATTCCATCATGGGTTCCAGAGTTATGGCCCCTTAATAGTCCAAAATTTGCTATTTTGGCTGTTGCAGCCATATAGAGACTTCATTTAATATGGTTTGATTTGATACAAACTTCCAAAATATCTTCAACAACAATAAATCTTGGATTCCGTGACGAATCTGTCAGATCCAATCATAGGTTCCAGAGTTATTTTATATCTGATTACCTCCCCTGATTGTAATCAAAATGGATTTATATCAGTAAGTACTTATAGGACTTATTTGAAATTTCATTATTGTCATTAGTTTGACTGAGACAATCAGGGTAGATAACTATGGACTGATTTTATGTCAAATTACCTCCCTTTATTTCAAATTAAAATGGGTATATCTCCGTAACTAATGAAGATACTGATCTGAAAATTCATTTATGTCAACAGATGGACTTAGACAATCAGTGAAGATACATTTTGACTGAATTTATGACAAAATACCTCCCTTTGTTTTTTATCTAAATGAATACACCTTAGCAGCTTCTAACGAGATTGGTTTGAAACGATCATGTCATTTTGAGCAATGGTACTCAGGTGAGCAATACAGGGCCATCATGGCCCTCTTGTTTCTTATTTACATGCTTTTCTTCTTCAAGAGTTGTGATTTTAATTGAGATTGTTTATGAAGCTCTTTAGAACTAATTTAAGTTGCCTTTTTCAGATTTTGTTTTGCTTTCTACTACCAATGTATTTGCTGGCAATGACATAAAATTAGAAAAAAATGCACTGATAAAAAGAAAATTTGGAAAAAAGATCATTGATATTACTGTTACCAGTGTTTAATTTTGCACAGCAGCCTTGACCTTTTCAATTAAAATTCCTTTGTTGTAGGTTAGACTTTCAGACTTTGTATATCAGTAATTTTATAACTGTTAAAAAACAAATTTTTTTATGCAAGTATGTCTGTTAGTTATGTTATATCTTCTTTATAAAAAGACTTTCCTTTTAATTGAACAGTAATTGTAGACACAACAGTACTTTAAAAAAAGAAACTGGGCCTCCGTGGCCGAGTGGTTAAGGTCGCTGACTTCAAATCACTTGCCCCTCATCGATGTGGGTTCGAGCCTCACTCGGGGCGTTGAATTCTTCATGTGAGGAAGCCATCCAGCTGGCTTACTGAAGGTCGGTGGTTCTACCCAGGTGCCCGCTCGTGATAAAATAATGCACGGAGGGGCACCTGGGTCTTCCTCCACCATTAAAGCATTAAAGCTGGAAAGTCGCCATATGACCTATCATGTGTCGGTGCGACGTTAAATCCAAAAAAAAAAAAAAAAAAAAAAGAAACTGCTTATCAAATAATTTTGTTTACAGTTGAGGATCCCGATTTTAAGGCCGGAGTGACTTCCCTTGCAATGATGTTACAGATTCCTCCATATCACGATCATCTTGAACAGCTGAAGGTATTTTTTTGTCTTTGTATGCTCCTAAATTGAGACAAAATGTAATTAAACTCTCTGTCTGTTAGTTCATCAATTCCATGTCCTGTACACATCATGTCACAACTTCAGCAACCAGTTCAGGAATTCAGATGTATCATTATGTTTACACAAATGTTTAGCATATCAACTAAAGGTAAAGATAAGTTTTATTTACCGTCGCTTGGTGAAACAATTAACATAAGCTCTATAGAGCTTTTCTGCGACCCTATATTAAGAACAGTTAAAACCAATTATACCTCACTCCCATCAATTTGCTGGTACCCATTTACAGCTGGGTCGACTGAGGCAATCGTGATAAAGTGCCTAGCCCAAGGACACACCGCAATGGGAGTAGCAAGGATTCGAACCAGGGGCCTTCACCTCCATAGGAAAGCGTCTTAGCCCTCTCGATCAGTGCGTCCATATTGTGCTGCAGTAACCATTGTAATTTAAATTTACAATTTTCTGATGCACAGTAGGTAGTAGAAGTTAAGAAGGAAGCATCCTGTTTCTGTAGATAGTCAAATGTCAAAAACCAAATAAGTGACTATGCTTTTGTATTTGAACTTCAGTTTTGTATAATTACTCTTAACCTTTACCCTGCTATATTTCTAAAATGGACTGGTCCATCATTCAATTTGGGCAGAACTATTCCTCATCTGAAGGGGTGTTTACTGAAAATTTACTGACTGAATAGCGAACAGTGCAGACCATGATCAGACTGCACAGATGTGCAGGCTGATCTTGGTCTGCACTGGTCGCAAAGGCAGAAACACTTGCCGCCAGCAGTCTAAAGGTTAAGGACAGTTTAACCAAAGTCAATACTCTCACCTATATTAAATTCCAGGAAGCTACTAACATGTATGTCTTTATTGCAGAACTGAAATACTGTTTAAAAATGGTGCTAAAGAACAATTGGTTTGAAGATTGTGTATTTGTTATTATTTTGTTTAAAAAGATTTCTTGATTGTTTACAGGCAATATGTATTGTTGTGAAAGAGAAATTATCCAAAGAGGCATTAGACAGAGCTGGAAAAGAACAACAACAGGTAACATTATTTTTACTTCAAATTTCCTAGTGTCAAATGAATGTTTGTGTTAGAAATGATAATGGAAGTCTCTAAAGTTGTTGTACTGAAGCAGTTAGCTTTCTGTAAAATATGTTACTTATTTAAATGTAGAAGATGTATATTCTGGAAAAAATAAGTAAAAACTAATTGTATTGCGTTATTTCTCCATTCCATTTATGTTAGATGATCCTATGAAATATAAGCATTTTTAGCTCAACTTTTCGAAGAAAAAGTAGAGCTATTGCACTCACCCCGGCGTCAGCATCACTGTTATTCAAATATATCTGTTACTATCAAAGCTATTGACTTAAAACTTAAAATAGTTATTTACTATCAAAGTCTACACCAGGAAAACAATCCTCATAACTCTGATTTGAACTTTGACAGAGTTATGCCTCTTTTTAACTTAGAATTTTTTGGTTAAAGTTTTTGATAAAGTCAAATATCTCTGTTACTGTCAAAGCTTTTGACTTAAAACTTAAAATAATTATTTACTATCATAGTCTGCACCAGGTGAAACAATCCCTATAATTCTGGTTTGAATTTTGAAAGAGTTATGCCCCTTTTTAACCTAGAATTTTTTTTTGGTTAAAGTTTTATATAACATCCAAAATCTCTGTTGCTTTCAAAGCTATTGACTTGAAACTTAAAATAATTATTTACTATCAAGGCTACACCAGAAGAAACAAACCCAATAACTCTGATTTGAATTTTGACAGAGTTATGCCCCTTTTACTGGCAAAGCTCTAATTCAGAGTCAAGCACTGAGAAAAGTCGAGCCCGCTGTCTTACGGACAGCTCTTGTTTCATATGTGATAATGAATAGTAACAAAATTTTACAGGACAGAATCTTTTATTTCGTCTCAACAATTGAAAGTATGCACTAGAACAGATTATTGGAATGGCATGCCAATAACCGGAAGTAATTATGTTTACATATGTAATAAACAGCCTGTTAAATAACTGTTTCTTGCCTGAAGCGGTTATTGGTACTCTTTCAAACTATATAAGAATTCAAACTTCGCCTGTTGTCATCAGATACAATTTTATATTTTGTCATGTCAAAACCACTTTTGTATGGCATGCCATTGCCATTTAATTTGTTCTGACAAATTTTGTGCTTTACTATACAAAGTATATGGAGAGTTGTCCTAATCACCCTGATGTTGGCTTTTGCATCCACATCTGCGTTCTTTGTTAAAGTTTAGATGCACTTAAACTATATCTTTGTTACAACACAGAGATTTGCTTCAAACTTGAATCAGTTGTTCCTGATCATCACCCACATCATTATGAGATAAGGTCCATAACTCTGGCACATTATTCTCCCCAAGGTGTATGAGCCTTCTGTGCTCAAGCAAGCAGAGTTTTACTGTAGTCCTTGTATATTAGTATATATTTATACAGTTTTATGAACATATAAACATATGAAAATTATGGAAATTTCAGGGGGAACCGGTGACTTTAGAGACTTTAAACCTGGGATTTGATACTGGAGGTAATAGTTTATGTCATATACTTTCTGTATATTTTATTCAGCTTCTAGAACAGTGTTCTAGAATTTTAGAGTAGTATGTGTTTTGAAATACATGTAATTGCCAGTGGCATGCAAGTTTTACTAAGAAATGCTAAAGCACTAATGGAATGGATAGGAGCTGCTTCAGCGGTCATTCAGTTTCATTGGAACTGTACTGTGATCTGAACAATTTGGAACTGCTGTCCTATAATCCAGATATTTTGGAGCTCTGGTGTACTCCCTAGACATAAAATATATACAGAGTTTTCAGAATTCTCATTAGAATACATGTATGTGGTTCGTTTAAAACAAGAAAGGTACATGAAACTGGTTTCTGATCTCTTGACGTTTTGTTTGGAATTTTTGTCTACCGTAACTTTCTAATATTCAGTATTATCCAGAAACGCAGATATTTTGAAAACCTTAAATTCTGACCTCTTCTCGTAAGTTCTGTACCAAACCAGTTGGAGCACCTTAAAATCTCAGATGTTTACACGCAACTTAAACTGATTGGGAATAAAATAAGTCAGAAATGTAACACTGAAAAAAGAAAACACAACATAGTGACTTACTTTTTGTTGCCTTGTGAACTTTGTGAAATTCATTCTGATAATACCGGTATAGTACAGTTATACTACAAGATGACAGGTGGACAATTTAGGCCCTCCTTGATTTAACATATTTCACAACTTATCTACAAACTTATTCATTCAAACTCTTTTCGTTATGGTTTTAAAAACATAGAGAAATAACTATCTTACACAGTAGAAACAAAATGTGGTCTAAACGCAACTTAATACATCAAGTACAGTGTATAATCCTACAGGTACATTCTTTCAAAAAATGTTTAGACATTAAACTAGATACTTGTACTTCTCAATTTTTTCTTGCAAATCATTTATAATCACCTTCATGGAAAAACAAAAGAATACAGTTATTCTGTGGCGCATCTTTAAGACCTTAGTTTCCTAAGAAGCGTGACTGTAGAGTTAAAATCTGTTAATCTAAAAGTTATTTGATATTCAGAAATGTTATTAACTATTTTTTTCATTTGTTTCACAGATTACATTATTAATGAAGCTGCTAAGATTTTACGCCTCCTGCACATCAGAGATCTACGCGAACTTCAGTCCAGTATTAACCAGGCTATAGTTGCTGTACAAACCATTACTGCCAATCCTAAAACAGACAGTAGACTCGGAAAAGTGGGGAGATAGTGAAACGACAGCGATCATTCTATTGAACCTACCTGCCTGGATTATGCATCTGCTTTTTCCGAAATCTGACGACAGAAAGAAATTGCTTCATTTGTCAATTAGTTTTTGTCTGGATTACTTCTAGGTTCCAGACCTTTGTTGAGGTAGTTCTGCACATTTGGATCAAGATTAAAACACTGATTTTTCAACACTTAAGAATATAGATTCAGCAAATAAAAATGATTTGAGCATGTACTCGATTTTTTTGATAGACTGTTTGGAAAGATTTTGACTTTACTCAAGTTTTCATAATGGGAGTCAGTTGGAAAATCTCAATTTTGATGACATTTTTGCAATAAGATATTATGTTATAATTAAGATTTTAATGAAACTTTTCACAATTATAAATCAACATGCTGTATGTTATATGGTCAGATACAATGTATATATCCTTGTGCTTATTTTGAGATATCATTAATGGTTAAGGTTGCTGACTTCAAATTCATTGTCCTACACTGTTGTGGGTTTGAGCTTCACTCGGGGCATTAAATTCTTCATGTGAGGAAGCTATTCAGCTGGCGTACGGAAAGTTGGTGGTTCTACCAAGGTGCCTGCCCATGATGAAATAATGATAGAGGGGCACCTTCCTCCAACATCAAAGCTCCCCATCCCCACCCCACAGGGGCAGACATACTGTTTTTGCCCTGTCCGTCCGTCTCTCACACTTCATTTTCGATCAATAACTTGAGGTCACAGGGGCCTGAACATGGAAAACTGTTTCCGATCAATAACTTGAGAACCACTTGACCCAGAACGTTTAAACTTCATGGGATGATTTGATATGCTGACTAGATGATCCCTATTGCATTTCATTCACTAAGCCAACCATCAGTGTCTCTTTGACTTTTCTCCTGTCCCCTATTGACCGCTTGCCTATTACTACTATGCATTGGGGATACATGTGCTTTTCTACAAAAGCATCTTCTAGTCGTCTTTGTTTTGAAAGAAAGAATATGTGTCCAAACCCTTCAACTGTGGTTGTCGAAAGAAGTAAACTGATGCTAGAGATTTACACCAAAGACAAGGGTTGTCATTCTTTGCAAACACAGGTACAATAAAAATCTCAAATTTTGCTTGTTAATAAAAAAAAATATTTGATAAAAGTCACATTTGTAAATTAATTTTTGTTATTTGAAGGACTTGAAAATCAATTTCTAGACTTTATTTAATGTGTTTCCTACCTTTTAAAATTTGATTTTCTGTCTCTAAGAACTAGGATAAACACTACCAGTAATTGTCTTTTTCTACAGTAACTTTCCATTTTACATGTAATTTTTAGCCTTACTTTTGCCTACCAGCTATATGCTACCTTAAGTAAAAAAAAAATATCTGCATATTTTATATGCTATTAAGTGTGTAAAAAAGTTTCATATTTTACTTGCAAAAATGTTTGAGAAAGGTTGATTTGAATTTTGTGAATTATCTAATACTGGAATGTTCTAAGCATATTTAATAAGTATGTATTTTAAATGAATGGCTGTTATTGGATAAAAGTGCTATTTTGTTATAATTATATTTATGATATAATATATTGAATGCCTGTGAAAGACAGTAACATTTTCACTTTTGGTTGTGTTTTTGCTGAATGAGCATTATGAAGTAAAACTGGATGTTGAATATATGAAAAATCATTTCCGTATACTCGTGTATCTGAAGCTGAAATTATGACAACTGAAATCTTAGATACAGTAATTTTTGTTTAAATAATCATTGACTTTGTCAATACTATTGCTGCATTCACTGATACATGTAATGGTTATTAAAGTATGACTTACCAAAAATGACGAACCTTATATATAATGTATATAATGCTAATGAATTTCCATGACTAAATAAACATGAAAAACCTTTTCGTTGATTCAAGTAGTTTTCTGCCATATTGTTTTTTCCCCCTTCCCAAAAGCGGGATTTGGGTTTAGCAGTGCAGTCTGTCCCACAGTCCGTCACGCCCTTTTTGTCAAAACGATAACTTTAAAATTGCAGATGGTATTTTTTATTGAAATTTTACATAACGATAGATGACAATGAGAGGTATTGCAGAGCAAAACAAACAGCACTTTATTGAATAATTTTCAAATTATCTCCCTTTTTAACTTGATTGAAAAATAAGGAAAGCTGCTGACTGCTAACCCAGGCATTGCTGTCTCCGTTGCTTATAGGTTAAAGTTTTCATGACAAGCTTCGTAGTTTCACTATATCGTCTTAAGTTAGTAACTGCCTCTGTTGATATAAAACTTCACATGATGGTTAGTCGTGGTAATAGGCAGACATCTGATAGTTAAGGTTCAGGTATTCTAAAGGTTCAGGTCACCGGGGTCAAATATTGTAATAGTGCTAGTTTAAATTTTATAGCAATCTTATCAATTTCACTATATCATCTAAACTACTGCCTCTACAATCATCAAAACATCGCATATGGATTAATCTTAGTAAGGGGTGGTCATCTTTTGGTTTAGGGCCAGGTATCTCAAATATCAGATTCTGTAATAGAGTTGGTAATAACTTTTATGGCATGTTTCATAACATTATAACAAGAGATAACAAATAAAACGGAAAAGACATGTTGTAAACAATAGGCTACGTATTAATACATTTGTAGGTCTTGGAGAACATCTTATTGTAAACTTCTTTTATATGTATCAAATCTAGCTATATGCTCAAACTAAATATTGATCACTCCTTTGTTTGCAAACGCTACAACAATCACACAATGTCAATCATAAACAATCGTGTAACTTTTAAAGAAGATAATCATTTGAGATATAAAACTGATCTGACTTCTCTTGACATAGGTTACGTCTGACAGCCGCTTGCTTTGTCTACAGGTATCGCAAGTTGCAGGTCTATAGTGAAAGTTGTCAAATGTCCGCAACAAGTGCATAAAATAAAGTGTATTTTTAGCTCGACTATTCATAGAATAGTGAGCTATTGCACTCGCCCATGCGTCGGCGTCGGCGTCGGCGTCGGCGTCGGCGTCTGCGTCCGCGTCCGCGTCCCGATTTTGGTTAAGGTTTTGTATGTAAGCTGGTATCTCAGTAACCACTTGTGGGAATGGATTGAAACTTCACACACTTATTCACTGTGACAAACTGACTTACATTGCACAGGTTCCATAACTCTATTTTGCTTTTTTACAAAATTATGCCCCTTTTTCGACTTAGAAATTTTTGGTTAAGGTTTTGTATGTAAGCTGGTAACTCAGTAACCACTTGTGGGAATGGATTGAAACTTCACACACTTATTCACTGTGATGAACTGATCTACATTGCACAGGTTCCATAACTCTATTTTGCTTTTATACAAAATTATGCCCCTTTTTCGACTTAGAAATTTTTGGTTAAGGTTTTGTATGTAAGCTGGTATCTCAGTACTTACTAATGGGAATGGATTGAAACTTCACATACTTGTTCACTATCATGATCTGACATGCACTAAGCAAGTCCCATAACTCTACTCTCTTTTTTTTCAAAATTATGCCCCTTTTTCGACTTAGCAGTTTTTGGTTAAATTTTTGTATGTAATCTGATATCTCAGTATCCACTAATTGGAATGGATTGAAACTTCACACACTTGTTCACTGTCATGATCTAACATGCACTGTGAAGGTCCCATAACTCTACTTGGCATTTTTACAAAATTATGCCCCTTTGACTTAGCAGTTTTTTGTTAAGTTTTTGTATGTAAGCTGGTATCTCAGTATCCACAAATTGGAAAGGATTGAAACTTCACACACTTGTTCACTGTCATGATATGACATGCAGTACAGAGGTTCAATATCCTACTTTGCATTTTACAAAGTTATGCCCCTTTTTCAACTTTTGTATTCATTCAATTGACAAGGCTGTTGAATAGTCGAGCGTTGCTGTCCTCCGACAGCTCTTGTTTTAGATGAATTTACTAAATTGGCTCTTCTTTAATAATTATCTAATATGTTATATGTACACAAACTACCTTTTAACTACATAACATGATCATGTAAGTTTCGATTAGGAACAAGTATAAATTCCATGCTAGGTATCCCTGTTGAACTATTGATACAAGTTTATACTGTTTAGATACGTTAATACACAACAAAATAGCTAGTACAATTTGCATTGCAGACTCTACAATGTTGTGGACACTACAGCGTTGCAGGCTTTCTCAATTAAATAATTATTCATTTTTTAGAACTGTATAAAAATAATTTTGTTGTTGGAAATTATGTTGATATCCCATTGCAGAAAAGCAATGACTTCTGTTTCTTAAGCTTATGTCTTGTAGTTCAAGCACTCATTGTTGCAGACACTACATATCTTGGACCCTCTCTGTGACCAAAAAAGACATGAGAAGTTTCATTGATAAACGTTCTTGCATTGAATCATTACTTTTCCTAATGAAACACAATTTGAAATTTAATTATGTCTCCCCTAGGAGACATATTGTTTTTGCCCTGTCCGTCCGTCCGTCACACTTCATTTCCGAGCAATAACTGGAGAACCATTTGACCTAGAACCTTCAAACTTCATAGGTTTGTAGGGCTGCTGGAGTAGACGACCCCTATTGTTTTTGGGGTCACTCCGTCAAAGGTCAAGGTCACAGGGGCCTGAACATTGAAAACCATTTCCGATCAATAACTAGAGAACCACTTGACCCAGAATGTTGAAACTTCATAGGATGACTGGCCATGAAGAGTAGAAGACCCCTATTGATTTTGGGGTCACTCCATCAAAGGTCAAGGTCACAGGGGCCTGAACATTGAAAACCATTTCCGATCATTAACTAGAGAACCACTTGACCCAGAATGTTGAAACTTCATAGGATGATTGTACATGAAGAGTAGATGACCCCTATTGATTTTGGGGTCACTCCGTCAAAGGTCAAGGTCACAGGGGCCTGAACATTGAAAACCATTTCCGGTCAGTAACTTGAGAACCACTTGACCAAGAATGTTGAAACTTAATAGGATGATTGATCATGCAGAGTAGATGACCCCTAACGATTCTGGGGTCACTCCGTGAAAGTTCAAGGTCACAGGGGCCTGAACATTGAAAACCATTTCCGGTCAGTAACTTGAGAACCACTTGACCCAGAGTGATGAAACTTCATAGGATGATTGGTATTCATAGAATAGTGAGCTATTGCACTCGCCCATGCGTCGGCGTCGGCGTCGGCGTCTGCGTCCGCGTCCGCGTCCCGATTTTGGTTAAGGTTTTGTATGTAAGCTGGTATCTCAGTAACCACTTGTGGGAATGGATTGAAACTTCACACACTTATTCACTGTGACAAACTGACTTACATTGCACAGGTTCCATAACTCTATTTTGCTTTTTTACAAAATTATGCCCCTTTTTCGACTTAGAAATTTTTGGTTAAGGTTTTGTATGTAAGCTGGTAACTCAGTAACCACTTGTGGGAATGGATTGAAACTTCACACACTTATTCACTGTGATGAACTGATCTACATTGCACAGGTTCCATAACTCTATTTTGCTTTTATACAAAATTATGCCCCTTTTTCGACTTAGAAATTTTTGGTTAAGGTTTTGTATGTAAGCTGGTATCTCAGTACTTACTGATGGGAATGGATTGAAACTTCACATACTTGTTCACTATCATGATCTGACATGCACTAAGCAAGTCCCATAACTCTACTCTCTTTTTTTTCAAAATTATGCCCCTTTTTCGACTTAGCAGTTTTTGGTTAAATTTTTGTATGTAATCTGATATCTCAGTATCCACTAATTGGAATGGATTGAAACTTCACACACTTGTTCACTGTCATGATCTAACATGCACTGTGAAGGTCCCATAACTCTACTTGGCATTTTTACAAAATTATGCCCCTTTGACTTAGCAGTTTTTTGTTAAGTTTTTGTATGTAAGCTGGTATCTCAGTATCCACAAATTGGAAAGGATTGAAACTTCACACACTTGTTCACTGTCATGATATGACATGCAGTACAGAGGTTCAATATCCTACTTTGCATTTTACAAAGTTATGCCCCTTTTTCAACTTTTGTATTCATTCAATTGACAAGGCTGTTGAATAGTCGAGCGTTGCTGTCCTCCGACAGCTCTTGTTTTAGATGAATTTACTAAATTGGCTCTTCTTTAATAATTATCTAATATGTTATATGTACACAAACTACCTTTTAACTACATAACATGATCATGTAAGTTTCGATTAGGAACAAGTATAAATTCCATGCTAGGTATCCCTGTTGAACTATTGATACAAGTTTATACTGTTTAGATACGTTAATACACAACAAAATAGCTAGTACAATTTGCATTGCAGACTCTACAATGTTGTGGACACTACAGCGTTGCAGGCTTTCTCAATTAAATAATTATTCATTTTTTTAGAACTGTATAAAAATAATTTTGTTGTTGGAAATTATGTTGATATCCCATTGCAGAAAAGCAATGACTTCTGTTTCTTAAGCTTATGTCTTGTAGTTCAAGCACTCATTGTTGCAGACACTACATATCTTGGACCCTCTCTGTGACCAAAAAAGACATGAGAAGTTTCATTGATAAACGTTCTTGCATTGAATCATTACTTTTCCTAATGAAACACAATTTGAAATTTAATTATGTCTCCCCTAGGAGACATATTGTTTTTGCCCTGTCCGTCCGTCCGTCACACTTCATTTCCGAGCAATAACTGGAGAACCATTTGACCTAGAACCTTCAAACTTCATAGGTTTGTAGGGCTGCTGGAGTAGACGACCCCTATTGTTTTTGGGGTCACTCCGTCAAAGGTCAAGGTCACAGGGGCCTGAACATTGAAAACCATTTCCGATCAATAACTAGAGAACCACTTGACCCAGAATGTTGAAACTTCATAGGATGACTGGCCATGAAGAGTAGAAGACCCCTATTGATTTTGGGGTCACTCCATCAAAGGTCAAGGTCACAGGGGCCTGAACATTGAAAACCATTTCCGATCATTAACTAGAGAACCACTTGACCCAGAATGTTGAAACTTCATAGGATGATTGTACATGAAGAGTAGATGACCCCTATTGATTTTGGGGTCACTCCGTCAAAGGTCAAGGTCACAGGGGCCTGAACATTGAAAACCATTTCCGGTCAGTAACTTGAGAACCACTTGACCAAGAATGTTGAAACTTAATAGGATGATTGATCATGCAGAGTAGATGACCCCTAACGATTCTGGGGTCACTCCGTGAAAGTTCAAGGTCACAGGGGCCTGAACATTGAAAACCATTTCCGGTCAGTAACTTGAGAACCACTTGACCCAGAGTGATGAAACTTCATAGGATGATTGGTCATGCAGAGTAGATGACCCCTAACGATTTTAGGGTCACTCTGTTAAAGGTCAAGGCCACAGGAGCCTGAACATGGAAAACCATTTCCAATCAGTATCTTGAGAACCTCTCGACCCAGAATGTTGAAACTTCATAGGATGATTGTTCATGCAGAGTAAATGACCCCTATCGTTTTTCGGGTCACTCCGTTAAAGGTCAAGGTCACAGGGGCCTGAACATTGATAACCAGTTCCGATCAGTAACTTGAGAACCACTTGACCCAGAATGTTGAAACTTCATAGGATGATTGAACATGCAGAGTAGATGACCCCTATTGATTTTGGGGTCAGTCTATTAAAAGTCAAGGTCACAGTGGCCTGTTCATGTAAAATCATTTTTTGGAAATAACTTGAGAACCACTTGACCTACAATGTTGAAACTTAATAGGATGATTGGACATGCAGAGTAGATGACCCCTATTTATTTTGAGGTCACTTGATCAAAGGTCAAGGTCACAGGAGCCTGAACAGTGACTTGAGAACCACTAGGCCAAGAGTGTTGAAATTTAGCGGGATGACTGGACATGCCAAGTAGATGATCCCTATTGCAGCCAACCATCAGTGTCTCTTTGACTTTCGCTCCTGACCCCTATTGACTTCTTGCCTATAGGACTTTGCATTGGGGGAGACATGTGCTTTTTTACAAAAGCATTTTCTAGTTTGAATTTAGAAATTAATATATGATTCATTATATCATATAAATTACACTGGCATTTATAAATATATAGTTGAAAAATCTGAAAAGTGTATAACATCTACTTATTACTGGTGAACAATCGCTAACTTATAACTAGGAGGCACATTGGCAGGAAACATCTGTCAACAGATAGTGCTTATGTGCAAAGTTACAATAGACCAAACAATAAAAGTTAATAACAAGGCAATTGCTTTGCTCTTAATGGCATTCGGTCTTGTTTCGATCAGACTTGTTGAAATAAAAAGTACTTTCAAGTCAACTAAATGAATTTTTGTGCAACAGCGTAACAGTGAAAAGCGCCATTTTTGACACCTCATTTTTATCCCTTCAAACAGATTTGTTATTTTTATTTATACCTACACTGACAAGAAAAAGAAACGCCTCATTCAAACTCATTATGTCCCCACACATTTTTGTGGGGGCGTAAAGCGCTGCTGCTGTCCGTACATCTGTCTGTGCGTCCGTCTGTACCTACATCTGTACATCCCGAAACCTTGTGTGTCCAACTTCTCCCACACTATTAACCCGATTTGCTTCAAACTTCCACAGATGAACAAGTTTGATGAGCAGATGATCTCAAAGGAAGGATGTTTTTCTGTGACCATTTTACTGCAGTTATGGCCCTTTGATAGTTTTGTTATAAAGAAAATAGAGAAAAATCTTGTATGTCCAACTCCTCCCACAGTTTGCCTGATTTGCTTCAAACTTTCACTGATGAATAAGCTTGATGTGCAGATGACCATAAAGGAAGGATTTTTTTCTGTGAATATTTTTACTGCAGTTAAGGCCCTTTGATAGTTTTTGCTATGTAGAGGATGGCACAGCTCGTGGGAGCATCTGTGTCCTATGGACACAATTCTAGTTGTACAATATATTGTTAACCCTGATTCAAAATTAGAAAATAGCAATTCCATTTGCAAATCTGATTATTTAAAATGTTTGATGGTTTATTACGGACAGCATTTCATGGTCGCATTAATGCATCAAAACTTTCATTTCAATAGACTGGTCAAAAGAATTTCTTTGATACAGTCAGTAGCGCATGCGGCCACCTCTACTGGCAACCACAGCAACAAGAAGCACCAGTTACGTAGCAGATATCGTGGGATTCTGGTCCACTCCTGGTGGAGCGATGCTATCAGTTCCTGGACGTTGGCAAGCTGCGGTTGACGTTGACAACCGCCGCCCAAAGTAATCCCAGGCGACTGTTCAATCGGATTGCAGTCCAGAGAGCATCCCGGTCAAGGCAAAACGTCAATGTCACTCGTCTGTAAAACGTACCTGGTGACACGTGCAATGTGAGGTCATGCGTTGTCATGCTGAAAGACCAACCCTTGACGTTGACGGAATATAGGAACAACCACAGGACATAATATCTGGCCGATGTAACGCCTGGCTGTGAGATTACCTTGGCACACAATGAGTTGGGATTTAAACCTATGGCTGATGGCTGCCCAGACCATAATTCTCCCCCCCCCCCCCCCCCCCCCCCCCCCCCCCCCCCCCCACCCACCGACCGTAAGGATTGTACTGCAGAACGCAATTGTTAGCGTAGCGTTCACTACGCTGTTTGTAGAAAAGGTCCGTCGGCGTTCCTAAAGTTAAAACATGACTCATCATTCTGCCATGGTTGCAGGCCCAATTTAGACGTTGGTGACGGTGACGTAGCATTATAACTAGACCGCGGTAGGGCCTGCGGCAGATAATTTTCCATTCTTTTAGCCGATTTCTCACTGTATCTCGACTTGTAGACAGTCAATTATCATCAAAAAACAGAAATGTGGACAATTTTTGAAAAAATCTGTTGAAGTTTTCTTTTTGCTTAAATCAGTTATTTTTTCATTTAATTTCATCAGATTAATCCTTGTTGCTACCCATTTCAACATTAAAAAAATTGCAAATACTGGAAACAATATTATACATACCAACTTCGTGATGTGAACTACGTTATATAGTTAGTGGATACATTCATTATACCTGTATGACAACTAGAATAACATTAAATATACAATTCTTTTTTCAAACATTTTACTGAAACAATAAAAAAACTGTTTAACAGAACATATTTACCATGGACATACATTTTTGTCAGATTTTTGCATTTTAAAATGAGTGTTTAAAAAAATCTCTGTTTTACACCATTTTCTGAATATCTTATTTTGAAGTTTAACTGTGGACGGCAAAATAATGTTTCAATACAGAACAATACATTTAATTACAGGTATTTTGACTTCACTTTATAAATAATCCAAGATAGGAATTTAGAAGAAGCAAAATCTGCAATACACGCTGGGACAAAAACTATTGGTGTTTGGTAACGTAGTTCACCATTCTATAGTTTGCAGACTATAAATGTGTGACTTCTATTATGTTTCGTTGCCATTAATGTTACATAGTTTTTCATAACTAAAGCCAAATACTTCCTTGACAATTTTATATTGCAGTACTGCAACAGTAATTTTATACATCTTATATTTTCACAAAATTCCTATTTTACAGTATTTTAAGAAAATGGATTATGAAATTTGTGAATTCACTTAATTGGACTAGCTGTGATGTAAAGAATCCAAAATAGACATATAGTCACCACAGTTCACGAATATTGACTAGGGATCTCAATAAAAGCAGTAGGATTGTAAGGGGGCATAGCTAATGCTGACTAGTGGTAAATCATATAACTAGTAAGAAGTGTAACCAACATTTATGTATAAGGAATTCAGTTGAGAGTGTTTTGATCAATTATACGCTAAGTGTTACTTTACGCCTAATATTACAAATAAAAGTAGTCACAGTTAACGTAAAGAAATGTGACTAGATGTAACTTAATTAAAAGAACATATAGCTAATGCCGACTAGTACATGTATTTGGTAACGTAGTTCACAAAACTTTGAAACAACAATGCAACGCCATTTTCTGAAATGATAAAAACAGTTCTGATCACAAATAAATTTATGTGAACTACGTTACCATTTTGTGAACTACGTTACCATCTCCAGCTTGCTTTCCATGTATTATACCTATGTTTGCATATAATGTAGCAGTAACACACCACAGAGTCATCATATTACCACCAGAAAATGTAGAAAATTAATATATATCAGTTGGTTAACTTACTTGATCTGTTACTAAACGATGACTCTGATTGTTTGTGTTACTTTTATTTGATGAAATCACACATGGGACGCACCATCTTTGTTTACACAGAACGCCGTGAAATCAGTGCCTATGTGTATTACTCTCCAAGAAAGTAGTCATAGGATTAAATGTTAGACATTTTGCTGTTTTGATAGTAACGTAGTTCACAAAAATAGGTTAAGTCTGTCTGACTTAAGAAACATGGTGCACAGTAAAACTTTTTTGCTTTAATATGATACTGTTCACTTAATATGTATGTAGTGAGAAATAGGCATACCTCTGTTTTATTGCATATAGCAGTAATGTATAGTGACGTAGTTCACACAATAATGTAAAAATAATGGGATATCGACAAATTTTATCAACCACATGAACGAGATAACTTCATACTGTACCTTTTCTATGTTTTCACTGTCTTCGAGACTGATCATAGTACATATCTACTAGTATACAAGCATAAATTTTAAATGTTCAGCTCAAAATGGTAACGTAGTTCACAGGGATTTCTGTGACAAGACAATATTGCTAAAATGTTTTTTTATGTTCTTAAACTGCTCAAATAATTTTGCTATGTTGTCTTTGTACATGTCACCTATACAATGACATGCAAAAACTGCATACAAAAAGCACCTTTCTGGCAGAGTTTGTACTCCAAAGTAAGCTACCCAGAGTTGTGACAGGGTATTTTTGCCAATTTCGGACCCTAATACGTACCATAATATTATGGCGTTTGACGCACGTAATTGTCCTGCCGTATTGACGTTACACGAGCCGCAGTATTGTCGAACGAGAGACGTTAAAACGTCTAGCGACTTGTTCTTGCGTTCTCTCACATTCGAGCATGGCCAAAACTTGGACCCTCTCTTCGAAATTTAGCTTCGGCATTATCAAAATCAGATTATTTTTCAGAAAATTTCTGAAAATATAGTCGTATGTCGACTTACACCTGTACCTATGTAAAATTCGCTCAATAAAACCACATGGTTGACACACACGGGCTGCACGAGGAAATCATGAACAAGTTCGTAAATTTATCAATGGGCTGAATAAAATCGTACGAGTTTCGGTTGGCTGTATTTGTCGGTCAGAGTAGGCCTACATGTACATTTCTGACATTGCCCAACAAACGAAAATAACGCCAACTTTCGGTAAGGCGTTTCTTTATCTCGTTAGTATAATAAGTTCTGTCAAAATACAGCTTGTATTTCAAAAGAAATATGAACAGGTAAAAAATCCGTATTGTACCTTTTGTATTGTTGCCAGGGTACTTTCACCTGACACTGTTCTATAAATTGCGCACTCATTTCTATTTCAGCAGATATTTAAAATTTCAATCAATAACAATAAAAAAGCGTCAATACAAAAGTAGCTAGATCTAGGATTTTGTATTCGGCTCCCGTGGCTTTTGCAAGGACGATTCACATTTAGCGCTTGCGCGCCTCGTGAGATCCGATCTGCTAAATTCTACTTGAAACTGAAACTGAATAATTTGATTAAACGCCTATTTTTATACAATGACATATTCAATGGCATTGTACATAATAATAATAATAATAATAACAATATTAATAACGACAATAATAATAATAACAATAATAACAGCCTTATTTTAACAAACAGTCATGACCGCACCCCTCCCCTTGAGGTCATTTTACCCCTATTGCGAATACCAGTGCTTAAAGCATTACATGGTACGCCCAGACGGGCTGCATATAGGTGTTCAAACCCCCCGGTAAATGGTGCCATCATATACAATTTAAAATAGAAATACTACACACTACCCTAACCATAGAGTCTGTACCAACAAGTGCGTTTAAATTAAACAAACCTTGGAAATATAAATGTTGAAATGTAAAACCTTTTACAAAAATTTAAAAAAACTATCACCTGCTGTTATCGCATAATAAACAGTTATCAAAAAATTTAAACAATGCCACGAAATCTCTGAAATACAGGGTCTTAAGATTTTTTGAATGTGTCAAGTGATTTACTTTTGCGTAGTTCTAACGGCAGTTCATTCCAAAGTTTTGGAGCAATAGTACAGAAACTTCTATCATTGAATGTTTTGCACTTTTTGTATGGAACAACATAACGACATTCAGAATTTTCTGACGATCTCAAACCTTGTCTACTAGGAATATACTCTGTAAGCAATTCTGTTAAATACATAAGTGCTCTGCCATTGTGACAGTTATACATGAAAGAAAGTATCTTGAACTCAATTCTTGCTTTCACCGGCAACCAATGTAAGTGATACAATGCTTGTTTAGAACTGTCAAATTCCTGTTAAGGACGTTTTGCGCACATGTTTTGAATACGTTGCATCTTACGCACCTCACAGTTAGCTCACCATACAGTATGACATTGCAATAATCAAGATGTGAAATAACTAGAGACAAAACTAAAATTTCAGTGGCTGCTTTTGTTAAATATTTTCGGATGTTCTTAATTCGTAGGTAATTCAACATGGCTGTACGACATTTGCGATTTACATGATCTTTAAAGTTCAAGGTTTCGTCAAGAAATTGAGCCGAAAACAGCATGCCAGATTGAGCTACTACTATTTAACCCTATTATATTGTTATTTATTAAGTAATTAAGCTGCAGGTACCGTTCTAATACATGGAGAACAAGTATTATGTAATATTTTGTAAACTACCATAATAAAATGGTAGTCCGTTGTCGCAAAATATAGTGAATATTAGGAATTTTTTTTCCTTCTAAAAATGAGTGTTTTTTTTTTTCAAGATTTTTTAACACATTTGTACAAAAACGTCTACGTTTGAATCCTTTCCGCAGCCGTAACGTTCTAAAACGTATTAGCGTCTAATGGCCCTTTCACGCTTCTGTAAAATCTGCATTTATAACTTGAAATACATTTTGAAAATATTTCTGAAATGCCTAGGTCTGCAGCTCTCAAATTTATACGGAAATATCTGACATCCGAGGCATAAACTGACATTTTTAGACAACATAAAAAGGAACGATTTGACGAAGTTCCAAAAGTCTCCATACACTTTCTCCGTTACGGACCCCTTTGGGATTTGTGTTTTTTCCGAGTGCAAATATTCTTTGCTAGATCTAGCATGTCGTGCTAAAGACCAGGTATTTTCAAATCGTAAGAAAATGTTGAAAATTGACTCCCCATTAGCAAAAGAAAAAAAAGAAAGAAAAAAGAGAAAGAAAACAACAACAACAAAAAAAGCAAAACGCGCATACATTTAGACGGGGTGACCCCTGCGCGTGAACCCCGCCTATTATAGACCAGTGCAAATGCGACTTTCATTTTCAAGTTTAGCCTGTGTGTTATCATTTTCTTCACTTCTGGGAAAATCTGAAGGTCAGATGACGTCATTTTCTGTGTCGTCAAAAACAAACTGATATATTTTTTCATCATCAAAAGTTATCCGTGAGTAAGGACGCCAGGTAGCATTACATAATTATGCCAAAGACTTACAGACGGTTGTTGGCACCCGCAGACGGTACTCTTGTTATACATGCATTAAAAGTATACTTGTAAGATGCATGGGTTAAATCGAAAATTTCATCAATTTGAATGTTTTTGCAAGTATCAAGATATGTAAAAAATGATAATGTGACACCTGTACAGCAGTCAATATACGAATTAAGGACGTATGCTAGAATTTGGATATTGAAGGACAATCATGTAAGAAACAAAAATATGCAATAAAAATCATAGGTCACCGGTATTGAAAAAGAGTTATCTGCCCTTGAAAACGTCATTTCCAGGAATTCTAGCATACGCCTTTAAATGCATTTGTAACATTAAGGTGATGTCAAAATTGCGTTCCGTGTATCGCGGTCAATAAAGTAACGACTTGTGAGTTAAAAAGAAAACAATATGTCCGTGTAATTAATTAAGAGATGAGATCAAACACCCCCATATAATTTTTTTAATATTTTTACAATCAACCCATCACCCATAAAGATGATTTTTGCGAGGACCACCACCCATAATCATGATTTTCTAATGGACCCCACCACCCAAATTATGATTTTCCGATGGAGCCCACCACCCGTAAATAAAAAATTCGGTTGCCGTCCGACGCCCTCTCCCCCCCCCCCCCCCCTCACCCTCAAACTTAGTACAAAATACCTACGTAAAATATAGAAATGTACCACGCTTTGAGTTATTTTCATTTAAATATTATCCTTCAAGATTTAGAATAAATTCCAAATAAATTGATTTTAAACTGAAAACACTTCTTGCATAAGGATGACTCCAAAGTAAAAAAAGTAAAAATTTCTCGATAGAAAATATTACAAAAAAAAAGAAAAAAAAAGAACTATCAACCTTTGCCGGTAACACTGTTTTTGAGGTTTCCTGTCGGCTTCTTGAATAGCGGAGATTGAGCGTCTGTGCGTTGAAGTTGCCGAAGTATCAATTGTTGGCTGTATCTAGAACACAAGAAATAATTCAGTTCAGTTCATGTCAGTTATGCCGAACACCAAAAACATTCAAAAATAATATTCAGGTTAAATCATTTAGAAGTATTACCGTTTACAAACTGGTTTTGTTTCTTCAAAGAAATCTTTTTTTTTTTCTGATGAACGAAAAAAAAAACAGAAAGAAAAATGAAACTCATCACATACCTAATTATATGATGTTGCATCACATTCTGTAAGTATGGCACTACAAGTACTAACGGAATAGGAAGGAAGAATATCACATTGTCTGAAATCGAAAAAATTACAGTCTTATCTACTACTACTTAAACGCCAGAAAAAAAAACATTATATTTATTAATTACCGTTTAAATAAATTTAAATATATCATTAAAGGATGTAGTAGTCAGAGACAAGAGATGCATTTAAACAAAGTTTTGCTGCGGGTTACTACTAGAACAAGTGAATGAAATATTGCCATGCAATACAAAGACCCCTACTGGAAGGCACCTAATTTTCTCTAATGCAGTATAACATAATGAACTAATATCTGTTTATGATGTATTAACAATATTGTACTATAAATACAATCCAATTGAATTAAAATTTGCATATACAAAAACCTACAGTTCTTGATTGTTTCATAACATCGATAAATATAAACAAGAGTGCCAGAATATCACAATATACGCCCGTCACAGCAAATTTCTTTACACTAGCACCTGTATCTTCATATGGATTTATTTGGGCAAATTATAAAAAAAAAATAAAGTATAAGGTATTTATAGTAACAACAAAGGGAAGTTAATCCTACAAATCTTTATAATACAAGTCCAAACAAAACTCTTTACCCGAAATACACATAAAAATGTTGCACCTCCGAAAAGTAGTCTCAATTTTTCCCTACGGCTAATAATAAAAAGTTACAATATTTAAGCTGTTTATAGTAACAACAAAGGAAAGTAATTCTAAAAACAAGGATACCTCATGGTGGTGAACATTAGTGACCTTTCAGCTAAGGCCCGAAGTTTAAGCACGACACATTGTCTCATCCAGGGGAATATTTTTGCCAACTGATATTTAAATTCTATTTTGCATGACCACTTATAGACCGGACAGCAAAAAATCCTATTGACATTTGATCTCCAAGTGTGATCTTGACCTTTAAGCTAGTGTTTGGGTGTTGCGCCTGACACGTCATGGGGAACATTTGTGCCAAGTAGTATTGTAATTTCTTGATGGATGTCAGAGTTATGGAGTTATGGACCGGACACGAAACAGACCCTGTTTATGTCACGTTAACATTTGTTTGCCAATAGTGACATTGACCTTTGAGCTAGGGGTCTGAAAGTTATGCTTGACACATTGTCTTATCATGAGGTACATTTCTGTCAAGAAATATTAAAATCCCTTTATGGATGGCAGAGTTTTGGACCGGGCAGGAAAAAAGCCCTGTTGGCATGGGAAACATGTTAAATTCCTAAATGAATGACAGAGTTATGGACAGGACACGTAATAGCGGACGGACGGACAGACGGAATGACGGAATTCCTATAGTCCCCGAAACTGTTTTTCAGCCAGTAAGGAACTAATAACTGAGATGTTTCCACTTAACGTTAGAAGTACGATTATTGGATTATTATCGGCACTATCTGAGGCACCAAATTACATGAGAAAAAAATCGATCTTTGCTACTCTTTTAAGCAAAAACAGAAAAAGTGGAAACTCCACAGATTTTCAACACGATAAAATAGAAAAAAAAATGTTGGCTCGGTTTGACTGAGCGAAAGTCACATGTATTCATGGAAGTCACATTGACCTACCTGTAGTGATATTTTTTTTTTTCATTTATAGACTATGCTAGGTTAATTGTAAATTGTTTGGGCCAAACTAATCAAGTATGTTGAATCTGCCTTTTTGATTCGTTTACATCTGGGAAATTTTAAGTAACACAATATACAGAATATAATATCAAGCAATAAGTTCCACTTTTGTAGCTGCAACGCGTACGAATCGACATATATTCAGTAAGGTTGAAAAGAGACATTAAATACAAAAGAACAGTATCTTACCAAGCAATGCCAATCTCCAGGTTCCTTCACTTCTTGCGAACAATACATATAGGAGCGATATCAATATAAGCAATAAGAAGAATACTAACTGGACTACAGCGAAACGTAAGCTTTTCCAGTAAGGACGAATCATAACAGTAGTAAGACTTTTTAAGATATTCTGATGAATATGAAACTCTTTGTGAATATTTTGAGCTCTAAAATAGTATGAAACATTCCGTGATACTTCATCGTTTATCTTTGTTTCATCTTGCCTATTCGGTCTCACCCAAATTCCTCCAAACTTTGACAATATACGGTTTTGTTGCTGTGATACATGGGTTTCATCTCTATCCAGCAAACTAAACAAAAATTCTTTGCATTCGACATCATTAACGTAAGTATTCACGTCAGGATCACTCAACAAAGTTTGCAGGGTATTAAAACAGTTGTCCGTCTGTGTGTCTGTCACACAAGTTGTTGAATTATGAACAACTGCATTTCTTGCCTCCCTAAGGTTCTTAAGCGTACTTTGTTGAATCTTGAAAACGTTGCAATTAGCCCAGATATAACTTTCAATATACAGGTCTTGTAAGTTGATAGTGTGCATTGAGCAAATAGTTGGAACAAAGACTTCTGCTATATCTATGTATGATGTCGGCCATTTCCACGACTCCATTCGCTCCCATGCAACTGTTTTGACACGCATATATTTCTGCAAATAACTTTGCCAGCTTCCGCACGATTTGCACCACCTATAAAATAAATGAATTTATTTCATACCTAAATAGTATACAAATTTAACCATATGATTGCTTTTCTTTCTATTACGTGAAAATACATTAGAAACCAGTATTGCACTGTGTGATTTTGAAATGTTTTAACAGTCTTTTCAAGAATATAGAGAATATCCGAAAACTATAGTCCATAAACGCTCTATTTTTTATATTGGACTAGAGTCCAAGTCCATCATTGTATTAGACGGGACAACTCTTCCCATTCCAAAGAGACAGTCTGGATTATTTTCCTTGTATACAGCTTTCGTATGCAGACACCGGTAGACTATTATCTAAAACAACAGCTGTGACAACTTTCATATTTCTGAACAAAACATGTAATGTGAACACTCAATTTCTTAGCGAAAACATTTGCTATCCTATTATTATAGGTTCCGTTCAAAATTTGATGAAAAGTTATTTTCATTTTTGGCGATGGATCAATAAAAACACGATAACGCACACTTCTAACATTAACATTTATGTCTTGAGAGAAGAATCTGATTTTCAAATGTTTGTTGTAAAGTATTTGGAAATCGTCATTATACTCAGTGTTAAATAACTCATAATATGACAAATCAAGACAGTTGCTGTTTCTGCATTTTTAAAAAAATAATCATGCTAGTTTGAAATAAAATATGAGAATATTTGAGATAGTCAGTATTTTTTTCATAGATAAAATACATTTTGTGCATATGAATAGATGAATAGATAATATCTTACTTCTTTACATCCCGTCCATACTGTTCACTACAGCGAGACGTACATTTAGGCTCATTACCCAAGCTGCTGCATATATTTGCGTGTACTTTCTTCAAACCGGTTGCTGTGTACCCTTTAAGTTGATATCCAACATATGCAAATGCTAAATAGACACATATGAAGTTTTGATAACCGGAATCCTTGGTAAATTCGTCCATTTTCTCAGGTGAATATATTACCCTGGAAATTAAAAATGTCATAACAGTGTTTATTAAATTGCAAAAGGATGACCAAAAATATTGAAAATATTAAAGTACTCCGCATATACATTCTACACCATCGGTTCTCGGTTTCTCTGCCATTTTAACATCTATACATATAGAACAGTGATTTTCTGAAACCCACGACATAAACAAACGTATATTATAATTATATTCATTAGGTATAGTTCAGGAATAATATTTTATGTTTATATGCTTAGTAGTCATTTAGTTTATAGTGCTTTTCCGACGAGTCTATCCATTTTACTACAGTTATACAGTTTTTTAATAAACAAATAAAACATGCATCCCTCTTTTCGTCATTTCTTTCTTCATCATAATGGTCTATGCCATTAACATTCCTATCAACTGCACCGATACCATGAAAATCTTGTCCATCCATTTTGTATCCCCCATTTCTTTTTTGTGGGGGAATTGGAGGGGGGAAGGGGGCACTTAGATTGTCATTTTCCGTTCGTCCGTCCTTCCATCCGACCGGAACTCTCTGAATACATCTTCTGACTCAGAAAAGTATTTACATTTGTCTATGGTCCGTATCAAGTTCCTTCTTTGTTAATTTGTGTCATACGAAATGTCAGTTGGTTGATCTAATACTGAACTCAACACAAAACGCAGTTGATTGACAATGTCTTGGGATGCCAGACATGTTTATTTTCATAACATGTATTTTGAGTATAAACATGTGATCAAATAATAAATCAGAAAGATCAAATTACTATTTAGTAAAATACATGTTATCAGACAAATGACACAAAGTTGGACAACAAAAACCACCAGTTGTATAAAATGACATGAGATAGGGAACTGACAAAAAGTTGGAACAGCAGATGACAATATCATAATGCTGACAAAAATGTAAAAAGCACCTTGAACCAAAAAACTAACATTCCTGAATATACCTTCATTTTATGATTTAAGATATTCAAGAAAGCTAAAAAAAAATGCGAGCCGGCTGCCCCAACCCTAACTTTACCCTCACCTTTTCATTTTTTTGTATTATTAGGAGAGCAAAGGGGGGAGGTAGTGGATTCACAATGCTGCAAACGGAAGGGTGTCCCCACCCCTTAACTTTCTTGATTTACAATGCACTAAAATTACTCTGATCACATTTTTAAATTGATATGTATTAATGTTAAAATACTGTATTATATCAGTGAAATGTTGCACAGTCTAAAGCTTACACCTCTTATATTAGAAAGCAAAACAATTTTATATAATCCAGGCAACACTATTAACAAACATATTTCTATCTTAGGTCAAACAATAGGGAAAAGTTTTGTCATTATAAAGGAAAGCATAATATTAAAGTTACAAAGTTAATGTCAGTAGTCTGGTGGGTGGTGGGGCGGTAAGGGAGAAAGAAAATATTAAACAATTAAATCGATACAAATGCAAATAAACAAAATATTCCAATTCTTTATTTCCGACAGCGCTTCCTGAATTGAACTCAGGCCTATGCGACCAGTATGGTTCCACTTAATTAGAACTTAATCGAGCTATTTTATTGGCTGTGAAAAGTGCGTGCAACTAGCGAACTGTACACAGGGATAAAGGAATTGTTATCTACATCTGGACCTAATTAACGGACCAGGCAGGCAGTACATACACAGACCACTTGTATACATGTACACTGTCTATAAGCTCGCCACACAGTCAAACATAAACAAATTTATATGCAATATAAATTATGATTTTAAAGAAGGTTTTGGAGAGTTATCGATGATTTAGGAGCTCATGCTTACAAGAACAAATAGACCATGAGCCAGAGGGGGTTTTGCTTCCCCCTCAGGGGGAATTTTGTGGACCATATTTTTTTGAAACCTCAATGTATGGTGAACATTTTGGCATAAAGTTTGCAAATGGCGAGCGGGGCTTTTCCCCGTAACCACGCTTTAAAATACGTTACCCTCAAAACCTATAATTTTTCATCAATTTTTAAAGACAAATGGTACTATTATGTTAGTAAATCATTTCAACTTTGCATATGTTATTTCAAGTTGTATACTAGATGCTGCAATCTGATTAATTTTTAGTGTCTATAATGTAATGTTAAAGAAGAAAAATACCGGAAAAAGATACGTTTTTACCTTAAAAATCCAAACATTTTTGGCATAAAGTTTTTACTGCAAATTGAGATGACCAGGTAATCAAAAATTGAAGTTACCATTAAAAAGTTCAAAGTTTAACAAAAAAATTGATGTATAGATTGCCAGTATAAGTTAGGAGAAAGCTGATTTTTAGCGATTCTTAAAATGTAACATCATTCTTCCAAAATGTGCTATTTTTCAATCATACATAATTCAAACATGTTTTTCTTAGAAATGTTCATATCAATTTTATATTAACATTCTTAAGTTACTGTAATACTACTTTTTTATTTATCAACAAGCCTCTAACTTGTAAGATATACAAGACATACTTTATCATTTGAAAAAAAATTACAATACAATTCTGTTCTTAACAGTATAGTTTTGCATTTCAAACTGTAGGTGTAACTTAAAACACATGTATTTATATATCAAACTAAGTTACAATTTGCGTTACAAAACACACAAACTGTATCTCTTGTGTTCTGTTACCTTAAATCTACTTTAGCATTTAGAAATAGCATATTTACAATTCAATCAAAATATGTTTTAACAGAGCTTTGCATTTTAACTTTAAACACATGTATTTAAAAAACAATCTACGTTACAATTTACGTTACCTAACATATAAACTATACATTTTCATGTATTCTGTAATGTGAACACATACTTTATCTTTGAAAAATAGCAAATTTACAATTATTTTTTTGTTTGAAATATTTTGCATTCAATTTTAAACACATACATTTAACAATCAAACTATGAAACTATAATTTAATTTGCATGACCCATGATTACATCTTCATGAGAACACTACGCACACAAACTTTTTTTTAAACACTTAATATATATATGTCAGCTATTTTAGCACATTGTAGTGACATACTTACAATATATACAGACATTGCCCGAAACAGTGCGCTATAATGATATTAAATTTGAAACAGACATATCACTATAGTTAGAAATCTAGTTCATGTTTATGCACATGTACATTTTGTTAACTGCTGTAAGTTGTAACTGTGATTGCTTTGAATGTGCAGTAGATTCATTCATCAACATGGACTTCATCCAACATGTTGTCAATCTCGACTGTATCCTTAAGTAGATGTACCATGTACATATCGTGGGCTGAACGCGAAACTATTGTAATTGTATAAAGATTTAGAACAAGATACAATAGTCTCCGATATAGCTTCTATGGAGCCGGTATCCAATAATGGTCATGACTGGAATACTGTAACTTTCTTTAATACTGTCTGTATATATTGATGGTACGTAGTTCAAGAAGACAATTATAGAAACTGCCTCAAAATAAGATACCCTGTAAGTGAAATTGGTGTAACTCAAGTAGGTAAAAATAAAATGCAAAATGGTACATTAGATTTGCCCAGTCTGAAGGCTAGTTCTTACAAAAGTAACTCTTTTGATGGCAAATATGGGACTTCAAACTTTGTGTGAAGGTCATAACTCCTTGACAAGTTAATGCCAGACCGAGGCCCAATTTGATATCCAGTCATTTGAACTTCATCTGGTTTCTAGGGAACCTAAGGTCGGAGACAAACTAAAAATATTGGGGAATATTGTTACTAAAAGTCAAGCCACTTGTGTGAATTTCGGAGGCCACTTCCTTCCAAAGGTTTATGGACCTCATACTAGCAACGCCATTCAACATCAAGAGCTCGCTAGAGTATTGCACTTCAATCACACTGGGGAGTTGCCTTTTAATCATGTTGGGAACCAACAGTTAATTTATCCTTGATTTGTCTAGGTCATGAGGGCATACAGGCCTGAAGGTTGCAGCCACTAGAAACAGTGTCATTGTATTCGATACCACCTTCTCTACCAGGCTTCCATCTTCCCGCATTAAACCTAAGTGCATGTACGTCAAGTCCTTCTCCATGGCAACAACTATGGAACAAATATATGTTGAGCGATTCTTGTCCTGCGTCGCAAACTGTAGTGTCCTTGTTTGGGGATCTATGTCCTTCATCTCAGTTTTACTAATCACTTCATTCAGAGATTGGTAGTTTACACTACCCTTTCTGTGCACAATCCGGGGGAAAAGGGTCGGGTTATGACAACAATTACAGTAAGGGCCTTGCTCCTGACACTATGGCTTTACACAATTATGGAAAATCGACTTGGAGGGGTTTTGTGCAGGGTCTTTGGGATGTGTTCAGTCTCCTGCTCTGATGGATAGTCCAGTAGAGATACGTTGTGCTAGAGTCTCACTTGTGGGTCTGGTTGTGACTTGCTAACTCTTACTCATAAGTGGACGTGTGGATTTGGTTAAGTGTTAATACATAACATTTGTTCACCTAAAATGATATGTACATATCGTCACCTCAGTGCAAAAAGTGGATAACTCCATTGACTTAAAGAAGGACTTATTCACTGACTGCGCTAAGGTGACGATATGATAATTTCAATTTTAAATACATAAACATATGTAAATGTCTTGTTTATTATGATTAATTGAACAATTGGCATGTTTTTAATATTAAATTAGCATAAATGGTGAATTAAATAAAAATTTGCATGGTAACGTAGTTTAAATCTCTGTAACTCGTTAAAATCCCAACGGAAACTTGCAAACTTTTGTCTGTGAATGCCAACTACCATAAGGTTTAAGAAAATCATAGTGTTGAAAATTCCCCCGGGGGCGTGGGGGGGGCGGGGCAGGGACAATTGTCAGCTCAAGGTCGGGGCGGGGGGGGGGGGGCAGGGACAATTGTCAGCTCAAGGTCTAAAAGATTTTTATCCATTACACCTCTTCTCTTTTTATATTTTTACTGCTATAGTCCCAGTAACTTTGTGTTGCCTCAAGATAATTTTGACGCTAAGATTACTTTTAAAAAGTGGGATGTGCTCATTAAAGAATAGAAAAATCAAGAACTATTTAAATTCATATATTTTCATGCAATAGTACTCAAACAGACTGGAAAACAAATATGTATCATTGTTGGAATCCTTCAACAAGTGAATAAATGAATTATAAAATCATGTATCTGTTCAGTCTTATTTCTGCAGATAGGATAGCCATGCAGTGATTTCTTAAACCATAGTTAGGTGAGGCATTGTCACTGATCATATCAATTTGCACCTTGTCTGAATAAACAGCTTTTGATTAACTAATGTCCATTAAAAGGACATAAAATCACATGCATGGATTAGTGGGTACTAGAGAAATTCTCTGAAATCTGGACAAAAAGTACTAACTTTACAAGTGAACAATAAATATGGCACATACGGTGCTGGAAACAAAACTGTTGTGAAACGGCGGTTGTGATGCGGCCAAACATTTTTTTTGTTTTCAATTAAAATCTACCATTTTGCCCGCTCCAGTGTGAACGGTTTTTTATGTTAGCAAACACGTTATAACACATGTTTCTCACTTGTCCTAAATATGTAATGTCGAATGAATTAATAAGAAAGCTTTTTATCTACAGGCATGTATATGGTACTGTAATCCAATCGGCAGTCTGATTTGGTGAAAGGAAATAATTCATTTAATTTACATTTTAATAATATACTTGAGAAATAGTGTGAATTTTCATTTCATGCGATTTGTTGGAAAATATAGCATATGATTCCATTTGTTTAGTTCATATACTTTCTTCTCATCACTGAATTGTATCTTCAAGGATTAAATTTGATTTTGTAGTTTTACAATAGTCAAATGTCTGTTTGTATGAACAGATGCTAGTTATTGATGGAATATCACATCTTAAACGAATTTGTCCACAAGTTGTAAAAAAAAAAGCTAAAATTCTATTACAACCTTTATGTATATCATTAAGAGATTGTTGAGCTGTATACATATACCAGTTTAAGGCTCAGTATTGCCTTGAAAATGTACTCCAGCCATAACGTCGATAACTCTTGCAGCAACAGAATCAAGCTTAATGACTTTTCTCACGTTTTTCTCGTTTCTCACGATAATTATCATCTTCTCTGATATAGCACATCCGTCTATTCTGTTTCGCCTAAGTAGAGCATAGCCGTTTGAGAAGTAACATTTTTCCCATACATAGTCTCCAGGAGTTTGTTCTTTGTTTGCCTACAGCCTGGTATGGCGGCGATTCATACAGGACATCTTCATGGGCATACATATGAGAGGAGATAGAGTTTTTCATTATGACCCTAAACAGCTTCCATAAAGTCATCAAATTCAGGAAGGAAAGACATAAAAACGCGGTCACACATTAAACCGGAATCCACCTTAAAACCGGAATACACCGGAATACACTTTCCATAACCGGAATACACCTGTATTTTTTAAGTTAAAAGGTATTTTTGAAGGTTTTTTGATATAATTCAATCATATATATCATAAATAATTAACATACGGAAAAAAAATAAAATACGTTCATGCAAAATGATTTTATACGAGATTGAAGTTCGGCGACCGCGCGAGAAATTCCCATAACCGAAATACACCCGTATTTTATTAATAAATGGTATTTCTGTAGGGTTTATTGCAGAAATCATTTGTGTATAATATAAATAATAAGTTTACAAAAGGAAAATAAAATACTTTCACGAAAAACTATTTTATACGAGGTTTGAATTTGGCGAGCGCACGGGAAAAACGTCTTTATGTAAAATAAAGCAAAAATGAAAAATACAAAGTATTTATTTTATGCTAACTAATGAAATACTGTATTCTATCAGTTAAATATTTTCATATCTCATTACTCACACTGTGAAAATATGAAATCTATATTTTCACACTGTGAGAAATATAGCTCCGCCCCCTCATTACATTGTGTATGAATTTTAAATTATTTGCTTAAAACAGGATGAAAATTGTAGTCGCACTTTTTTTTTATAGTATATTTCTCGACTCAAATTATTTTACTTAAAGAGAATTTCATGCCATTATGCAGCAAAAAATAAAACAAAATGGAACTTTATGTTGCATGCGTCTTTATAACGTCACAGCACGTCTGACGTCATGTCTGTTTACGCGCGTCTGTTTCCCGCGCTGAGATTAAAACAGTTGCAAAATGCATATCTCAACGTAATTGAGCATAAAATAAAAAGAAAATTTGTTTGTTTTTCGTGAATATTGAATATATCTCACCTCGAAGTGAGAAAATTTTCACATTTTCACTCGCGCTACCGCGCTCGTGAAAATATTTGAAATTTTCTCACTTCTCAGTGAGATATATTCTATATTCACTCAAAACAAACAGATATCCTCTATATATACACAAGTAAAACTAAGAAAATTTGTCAATAAATTTTATTTTTTATGAGTTTTGAATACCAATTTCAAATTGGTAGTTAATTAATGCTGTGTGTACTTTAAAACGAGTATAATGACCCCAGTGGGCATTCGACGTCGTAACGACGTTGATACGACGTCGGATACGGACGTCGATTCGACGTTGTGTTTTGGTTGAAAATGTAAGTTTTTTAGACGTCGAAACCCCGACGTCGAAACAACGTCGACACCCAACGTCGAAACAACGTCGACACCCGACGTCGATTCAACGTCGGGTTTCCAACGTGTAAACAACTAGCAATTTTTATAATGGTTTTCTTCTAGAAGCTATAATTAAGCGTCGATATCGAAGTTTTCTAAATCAGGACTTTTATGTGAAACTTCCTTTGATTCCAATTTCTCTAGTGATAACTTTGTTGGATTTAGAAAGTATAATTGTTGACTCGTTTCTCGTTGTTTACAACCGGAAATGAATATAGCACGTGGGTTTTTGGGGCGTTAAGAAAAAAAAGTTTTTTTTCATATTTTTAAAGTTTCTGTGATTCATTTAAGTTTAATTCATGATAAAAATGAGTTTAAAAAATATTTAATTTAAAAAAGATGAAAAAAGTACAATATTTACTTCAGAAAAATCGTCTCCTAGCGGTGACTCATGCTTTATCAAGGGAGGTACTAGTAAACTAGTGAATGCAGTTCCTGGAGAAATTGCGATGCATCTTTTATCCATTTCCGATTAATTTATTAATAAAGAAAATTACTAAATTTTATTGTAAAACGTTAACCAGGTCCACTTGCAACAATTACAATTTCGACCAAAATTCAACGTCGATACAACGTCGAAACCTGACGTCGTACCGATGTCGCACTTTCGACGTCGGGAAGACGTTGTATTTTGGTTGTCGACGTCGCGACCTAATAACAACTTAGAACCGATGTCGTTTCGACGTCGCATGCCCGCTGGGACATACCTTAATGACGCTGAAATTGAAAGAGTAAATATTGAAGTAAACATTTGTAATCTTAAAACAAAAAAATCCTTCCATAGAAAAAATCTAAACTACTCAAAACCAAACTTCAATTTTCCATGACCTACCGGTGTATCATTAATTACTTACTTTTTTATCGGTAGAAATTCAAAGATTCAGAATTGTTTAAATGTTTTAATACCATGTTCTTCAGTAAGGCAAAATTTATTGTTATTTAAAAAAACTTCAGTATATTTTTTTCTATAATAGTTCTACGAGATTCTAATACTAACAGTTCGTTAATACTGACCTTCTGTGTTTATCTAAATATCCTGAAATCACCGATAGAAATTAAAGAGCAATGATTTTTTTTGTTCAATTGTCGCGCACACAGCATAGATACCTCTAAGAGAACGCAAAAATTGTTTTGTCTAACTTGTCGAGAGTAATATAGTTATAAGGGATTTTCTCAAAGTAAATGTACACTTGCTGAATTATATAACAGATCAAGATTAAACACAAGGCGGAGTAGTTGATGGAATGTCGCACTTTAAACAGTTTCATTACAATCTATTAACATTGCAAAATGAATAAAGAAAACTCTTGCAAGGAAAATGAAATCAAAGTTGCGATCGTTAAAAACATTAGAAAGGTTAATCAAAATGTAGGGCCTACACCATACAAACATAAAAAGAATAGCGGTCCCACACACTATCCACTAGACTACAAATCTGCTATGGAATAACGCATCGTATTTAGAGTTAAGAATACTACAACTACTTTCCCTGCTTTTGGATTTTACCAAGGACTATTGCGATCCATTAATAGGACATTGTTACTGTGAATCATTGTAGAGTGTAACTTATTTTACATTCCACATCAACATTTGTGCTTGAAATTGCTTTGTTGAGCTCACTGAAGTCACGTAAGAATTTCTATTGTTTTAGTTTATTGTCTGTAATAAGGGTACCAAACCTCGATATTAAGACATGAGAATTGTTCCTTTCTGGTGGGAAAAGGAAGCAATTTGGTTTAATCATAACATAACGATTTTTTGAAAGAACTGAATATTCTTTGTATTTTGTCATTCACCGAAAATTCAAAACTTGATATTACCTTAATAGTGATCACTACAGAACCGCAACAAGTTGGAGCCATTTAATTTGAAGGTTTAATTTTGAAGAATTTAATTCCCCATTTAAAACATGTTCCATATCAATGACATACTTGCAATCAATATATTTTACCTACACTCCTACAGTCTATTATTGGTTTAACAATTATAGATATTGAAAAAAAAAAAAAAAAAAAAAAAAAAAAAACGAATCAGTAGGCCAAAGAAAAGACAAGAGCTGTTTGATGACAACGCCTTTCCACCTAATACCAGCTTACATACAAAAGCTTTAGCAAAATTTTCTATGTAGAAAAAGGGACATGATTTTGCTAAAATGTAAGCCAGAGTTATGAAACATTTCATGTGAGGTACTAAAGACGCATGGAGAATCTGAAAACATTTGGTAATGTAATTCCTGAGAAACATGCTTACATGCAAAACCGTCTCAAAATGGTTTGAAAGCATTTAACCCAGTAGCTTCTGAGAAACCTGCTTACATGCAAAACTTTAACCTGAAATTCATAGTTAAGAATGGGCATAATTTTGACAAAATATAAGCTAGAGTTATGAAACTTGTCCTGGGGGGTCATCTCACGCTGTCAAAGACATGCGTGAAGTTTAAAAGCATTTGGCCTATTAGTTTCTGAGAAACCTGCATACATGCACAACTTTTTTGTGATGCAGACACTGACGCAGACATCAGCGCTGACGCCGACGAATGGGTGACTACAATAGCTTTCCTATTTGAAAAAAAAAAACAATCAAATAGTCGAGCTAAAAATGGATATAACCTTACGATTAAGGCTGATGACATGTATATAAGGTTTCATTATTAAACTATTATAAAATTAGTTATAAACAAGAACACATGCCAATCATACATAACATTTACAAATGTTTATGTACATTTGCCCTTGATTGTCAAGTAAAATATCTATTAGGAAGAATTAAATATGGATTTTCTTATTGACTATATCACGTCTTTCATGGAATTTCAATTTCATTTTTAGCTCATCTGATTTTTTGAGAAAAAAAAATGATGAGTTATTGTCATCACTTGAGCGGTTGTCGGCGTCGGCGTCGGGGTCTGCGTCGGCGTTGCCTGGTTAAGTTTTATGTTTAGGTCAGCTTTTATCCTAAACTATCAAAGCTATTGCTTTGAAACTTGGAATACTTGTTCACCATCATAAGCTGACCCTGTATAGCAAGAAACATAACTCCATCTTGCGTTTTGCAAGAATTATTGCCCCTTTTGGACTTAGAAAATATCAGATTTCTTGGTTAAGTTTCATGTTTAGGTCAACTTTTCTCCTAAACTATCAAAGCTATTGCTTTAAAACTTGGAATACTTGTTCACCATCATAAGCAGACCCTGTACATCAAGAAACATAACTCCATCTTGCTTTTTGCAAGAATAATTGCCCCTTTTGGACTTAGAAAATCAGTTTTCTTGGTTAAGTTTTATGTTTAGGTCAGCTTTTATCCTAAACTATCAAAGCTATTGCTTTTAAACTTGCAACACTTGTTCACCATCATAAGTTGACCCTGTACAGCAAGAAACATAACTCCATCCTCCTTTTTGCAAGATTTATGGCCCCTTTTGGACTTAGAAAATATCAGATTTATTGGTTAAGTTTTATGTTTAGGTCAACTTTTTCTCTTAAACTATCAAAGCTATTGCTTTGAAACTTGTAACACTTGTTCACCATCATAAGCTGACCCTGTACAGCAAGCAACATAACTCCATCCTGCTTTTTGCAATAATTATTGCCCCTTTTGGACTTAGAAAATCATTTTCTTGGTTGAGTATTATGTTTAAGTCAACTTTTCTCATAAACTATCAAAGCTATTGCTTTAAAACTTGCAACAGTTTTTCACCATCATAAGTGGACACTGTACATCAAGAAACATAACTCTATCCTGCTTTTTGCAAAAATGATGGCCCTTTTTAGACTTAGAAAATCATGGGTAGGGCAATATTTCTATTATACAAAAAAAAATCAGATGAGCGTCAGCACCCGCAAGGCGGTGCTCTTGTTACAAAATATAATTGTTTTTATATGTTCGTACCAACCCTAACAGATAAATATACATAATCTTTTGTTTGAAAAATATTTTTGGAATGTTCTCAAAAACCTCATTCGGCTTCTAAATAAGATACAATAATAACGAGTCATTAAGGTATCTGGCTTTATATTTACATTCTTACATGAAAACTACTTCTTTCACTGGAACCGCCATTGTATTAACGTGAAAACAAGGCAATTCAGGCCAGCATTTTTTTATTTTCTGGTTTACGGGAGATTTTTCAAAAAATTTGGGTCGGGGGGGGGGGGGGGGGGGGGGGACAAATAAAAATAAAAATAAAAATCCCAATTTTAAGCAGTCGACCAAATAAATAAAAATAAAACGTCCAAAAGGATACAATTTTTTTATTTTTTGTACACCACAGAAAACAAAAGCTTGCAAGCTTAAATTGCATACACACTCTTAAATGAACTATTCTGAACTAGTTTATATCTCATCATCTCAGTATACTGTTGTTTTCGTTATGTGTAGCTTGTATAAATAATGACATTCAAAGTCACAAAGGATATGTATTACTTGTGTTTTTGTATGTGTCTATTTTGTAGTAAAAATAGACCTGTGGAAACATTTTTCATAATAAAATATACAGATCATAGGAACATTGCATAAGGTTTATTATATAAACATGAATAAAAACTGCTAATAAAGTGGGGATATGCAATGACTACTTTAGGTCTGCATCCTGCATACATGCATATTAATTGGCCGGAGATGCAAAGTGTTAAAAGACAGGCATTGACAGAAAGCAAAAATTACGAATTGATAAATATTATACCCACTGGCTTTAAAATTAAATGGATTCGGTTAAGTTTCAGTAGCTTATATATTGTTTTATATTTTGCCGACTGTCGGTGCCACCTGTATTGTATGACAAGCCAAAACAATCTGAATTTTGGTTCAGCTAAAATGTATACAAAATAACAGCCTTATCGGCTGATGTTCAAACAACAGTATTGGAGATTTATAAGACTCTTCACCGAGATGGGACTTGGACTTACTCACTTAGTAAGTTAGTATGAGTCCGAAAAAACATTTATTACTGGACATGCTGGATATGTCATTATGTGTTCCTCAGTGTCAAAGGCACATGTAGCATATAGTGTCTAAATGTTTGTCCCAAACATACTTTCAAAGGGTCTTCTTACAGATTTTATTGGTATACTTCAAATGAACATGAGAATATTGCTGGGAGTTTCATGTTTGATAATTATCTTTAGAGTTATAGTACCTGGCTAGAACTTTAGTCAAACTAATTTGACGCGATCTTAGGAAATATTGAGCTAATCTTTTCGTATGGGCAATATCTCCCTATTAACTGTGGACGCATTGGTCGAGAGGGCTAAGACGCTTTCCTACGGAGGTGAAGGCCCCTGGTTCGAATCCTGGCTACTCCCATTAGGGTGTGTCCTTGGGCAAGGCACTTTATCACGATTGCCTCAGTTGACCCAGCTGTAAATGGGTACCAGCAAATTGCTGGGGGCGAGGTTTAATTGGTTTTAACTGTTCTTAATATATGGTCGCAGACTTATGTTAATTGTTTCACCAAGCGACAGTAAATAAAACTTACCTTTACCTTTATCTCCACTCGGATTAGATTGCCCATCACAAATATTAAACAACCATTAATCTGAGCAGTACTGTCCAATTATTTTGACTAGTTTCAGTTTTTTATCACATGTATCATTGTCAAGCATATCATATGTGAGACATGTGTCATTTTCCATTGAAATTGTACTTTGTTTTTGAACAGAACTACAGAAAATTGTGGTATTTGTTATTTTTTCTTTTCTAACCCTCAAGACTTCAAAGTAAAAAAATACATGTTTAGCAAGTTGATACTCACTTTTGCTCTTCCATTTTGCCATTTCTTTGGTTTCTTTCCTTTTTATCAATTGTGGTATTTTTCTGACAGTCCCATATGAATTTGATCGTTGTCCAATCATAATATACAGACAACAAATCTCGTACATGTGATACGCCAGATTTTTCAACATCTATGATCTGGACAGCGTTGATAGTGAAGGGAAGGTCATTTTCCATACGTGATTATTCCTAATGTTGAGCTTTAGGTGCTGTAATTTCTACTAATATCCAGTTTGTTTACAATACTTGGTATCTCTGCCAACTTATTCCAAAGATTATTGTCTGTTAACTTGTATATTTTTCCTATTTAATTTCACACAATTTACATACATGGAGGCCGTCATTTTCCATGCGTCTACTGATCTTGATCAAAAACCTCTACCTTACAGTTAAACTTTTATTTTTGGCAGCAGCAATTATGGACGGTCGGCGGGTAAAATGAAAATAAAAGTACTGAAAATGACTTTTATTTTTATTTTGTTTTGTCAAAAAATATGGTCGGCGCTCCCGTAAACCAGAAAATTAAAAAATGCTGGCCTCACGTGCTGATAAGACATGATTTTATATTTTTGAATCGCCACGGACGTACATGTATTTTCGCGCAGAATGAAATCTGGTATCTGCGTAACATTTTGCGACTGTCATTTTGGCAAAATCCTACTTTGTTCGTAATATCATCGGTTAGATCTACATGTCCTATTTAAATACCTCAAATGAATTCCAATTGTTAAGTCATGTTTAAAACAGTTAAATGGCATAATACCCCATTACTAATAATTAAATATGAATGACTGAAGCAATAAAAAAGACAATTGCGCCCACAATATCTATTACGTTTATCGAGCATATGATAATTCAAAATATACAATATTTTTGTAACGTCAGAAAAGTATTGAGCGGTTTTCCATTTTGAAATTTGAACAAATATTGGGAAATGTCAAACATTACGTAGATTTTACAAATCGAATTGACAATGTAAACAAAGCTGTTTGAAATTTAACGCGCTATCAAAGGTATTGTTCTCATCAGATAATATAGATCCCTACATTAAGTTTTTGCCTATGGACTTTTAAAGTGCTTTATGCTAAGTTTAGATGATCTGAATATTCTTTTTACAGATTCCAACAAAATGAGTCCAAAGTTTTCGAAATTTTGTAAACCTTGATTGGCTGCATTATACAAAAACATATTGAACTGTTCACCTGTTTGTTAATCACACTTTTTTGTGTACACGATCATCCTACAATTCCGTCGAGATCAAATGGAACTTGTTATATATCATCAACATAAAATGGACAGGAGCAAACTATTCATTTGTTGTTGACTTTATGATATATTTCTATCAAGCATTTTCAGCGGTCATGTGTCATAAGGGGTTCACCTTGTTGACGGTCAGTTCAAAAGTAAAGGCTACTGTATATTTTTAAAATATGATACAAAACTTCCTTATACCAAACTTATGATAATAAAAGTTTACTATAGTATCCTAATATTGGCAACATTATTAACAAATACTGGGATTTACTTCAGTTGTCAGATAATCCTGCTGTTAAAATGTTACATTCGTGTAAACCTACCATGGCTTTTAAACGTCCTAAGAATTTGAAGGACAATCTAGTTATTAAAACTGACTTTCATATGTTGTCTGATGTTAATTTTACTTCGTCTAAATGTAATCGTTCAAGATGTTCGCATTGTTCTTACATTACTGAAAGTGATAGTTTTAATAGCAACTTGTAAAAGTTCAGATGTAATGTATCTAATAACATGTAAGAAGCGTAAAATGCAATATGTAGACCAAACTAGCCAGCAAGTTTCAAGACGTATGAACAAGTCAAATGGTTTATCGCGGCCAGAAATTTGTACAAACCGGACAGAAGTTGCGAAATTGTCATTTGTGCAGGAAAGAAGCGTTTACCATAATGTCCAGTACTGGACAGGTATAGTGTCATGCGTTTAAGATATGAGCCGTGTCATGAGAAAACCAACATAGTCGCATCCGTGCAGTCTGGTCTGGATCCATGCTGGTCGCAAAGCCACTATGTTGGTTTTCCCATGGCACGGCTCATATCATGCTTTCTGTCTATGCAGGTAAACTTGTGTTTGGTTAAATTTCAACAGAGCACAATTGTCTGAACAGTGTACAAACTCATTACTGTTTTTTTCAGGCAAGGGTGGAAAAAAAGTGGTAGACAATGAAAGCAGTAACATTTTATTAAAAAAAAAAAATAAACAATGAGACAAACATTTCCAACATCTTTGGACGGTTCAAAAATCCCATGTTAAACATACGATAAAGCCCGAAACGCGTGAAAATGTTCCGAATGTAAATCGGGTGAAGTAGGCGCTCTATGTATAGAGTTAGATTATGCGTCTTGATACTGTACCAGAGGGGTTGGTCAGTTGACACTGGGCGAGTCTACTTACTTATTACTTGAGGATGAAAAAAACGTGTTTTTTAAATGTTACTCTTAAACAAGGGTGGCGGTTGAACTACAAAAAGTACAACAACAGTTAATTCACAACAAATCGTACGGTATGTTTTATAATCAGTAGAAGCTAGTCGTATTTACGCTTATGAGACCTGTTTCACCCATAAGTAAAGAATCCATAGGTCCATCATGAAATATTTCCCCCAGCGCGCATATACTTCACCTATTCCATATGATCGCGGCCAACAAGATGGTCATAGCTTAAATGACTTTAGCTTTATGCCTGTTGATGTTATCCATGATGATATGAGGAGGCTTCTTTGATATTACAAGTTTTATCGATCCTGCATTTTCTAGTCATATAGCAACTCATTTCAATCAAGATAGTCATAGCTTAAATGACTTTAGCTTTATGCCTATTGATGTTATCCATGATGATATAAGGAGGCTCCTTTGATATTACAAGTATTATCGATCCTGCATTTTCTAGTCATGTAGCAACTCATTTCAATCAAGATGGTCATAGCTTAAATGACTTTAGCTTTATGCCTGTTGATGTTATCCATGATGATATGAGGAGGCTTCTTAAAGAAACTTACTGGATTCATAAACTAGTTTATGATTATTAACATTATTATTTTAAATAATGTTTATAATCTTACTATGTATTAAGTTTAACCACTTTTAATTTTAATTTTTGTCACAATATACTTTAAACAGTACTTTAGATATACATTTGTGTATACGTTTGTAGCCTATTGTACATTATAATTTTTACGCAAAAATGTTTGTAATGTAACGTCATCTTTTATGACGTCATATATTCATGACGTTGTTTATTTCATATCATATTTGTTGACTTCCTGATGAAGACATAATAAATAGTCGAAACGTTGAATGAAAATGGAGTTAGCCTTGTAATTCTCCTGTTCTCTGACTATATATCTACTGTAATTGTGAACTTTTAGACGGACGTTATTCCTTTTCTTAGCAAAAAATATCTTATATCAAAAAAATATTTCCCTTTCATCAATTAGAAGGAATGAAGCATGAAGAAAGCGTTTGTTCGTTTTAAAATTAATTTTAGAATTAATAGGTTGGCGGGGCGAAAACACGACAACACGAAAACTCGACAAAGACCTAATTTGTCGAGTTTTCTTGTTTCTCATATAAAATGTAGCGTTATTCTGAACCAATGGCAAAGGGTTTTAGAAGATTTTTCTTTCTATTCGAACGAACCGCCAATTTAAAATTTATATATATTCACTAAAGTTGCATTAGGAGATTTGAGATTATAAAACAGTACAATGATATGTCAGATGTCCGTTATCGTTTTAAGAATACGAAGTGTATGTATTACTGACCCGTTTCTAGAAATATTTCCGAATGATTGGGGTGCGGGGAGCGGCAACAGTTAAAGACTGAAGGCGGCATCGGCGAGCCGAGTGGGCTTAGGTACGGAAGGGGGTAACCCCTCATGTTAGGTGGGTCAGGATTTAGATGTTTGAAATATATATATATATATATATATATATATATATATATATATATATATATATATATATATATATATATAATGGTGGCCTCTGCTGCAAATTTTGAGGTGCGAGGGTTAACCCCCTCCTGACATTGGAATCAAAGGGTCTTTCCCTTATAATTTTTGAAATATAGGTATGAAATGGTAGTCCCTGCTGCATTTGTTTCCCAAAATTTGAGATACGTTAGAGGGTCATGTCCTCCTATTCAGAGGGTCAGAGGGTATTCTCACGGACATTTTTGAAATATAGGAATGAAATGATGGCCTCTGTTGAATTTTTGGGTCTAAATTGTGAAAAAATATTATTTCTTTGCCAAAATAATTGATTTGGGTGCAGTAATGACGAGTACAGGTCACCTTGAGGGTTGGGGTTGGGAGAGGGCGGGGATGACACGGCCATTGGCCCGGGCCCGGGAACCGAGCCTGTACAAACAGAAAAATAATTACGTATATGCGTGGACCTCAATTAAAATTAACTTATCCACACGAAATACCCAACCCCCGTACCTCAAAATTAAGGCTAAAAAATACAGCAGAGGCCACCATTTTATACATATATTTCAATCATTTGAAGGCAGAAACGCCTTGACCCACCTAACATGAGGGGTTACCCCTTTCCGCACCTAACCCCACTCGGCTCGCCGATGCCGCCTTCATTCTTTAACTGTTGCCACCATTTTATACATATATTTCAAACATTTAAAGGCAGAAACGCATTGACCCACCTAACATGAGGGGTTACCCCTTTCCGCACCTAACCCCACTCGGCTCGCCGATGCCGCCTTCATTCTTTAACTGTTGCCGCTCCCCGCACCCCAGTGAAATATATCTGGAACCGCGTCAGTTATACATACACTTCGTATTACTGTAGGGATAATACACGTTTTTTTGTGTATTAACGTCTGCAGAAGCCCGTGGGATTGTTTGTGACCGAGACCGAAGGTCGAGGTCACAAACATATCCCAAGGGCTTCTGCAGATGTTAATACACAAAACAAACGTGTATTGTCGCTATTCTTGCATAAAAATATATTTCACGACGATTTATGCATTGTTTTCATACGTGATGACTTGACGATTTCGGTACATTTTTTATTTACCATTCCAGTTGTTCTTGGAAACGGTAAACATGTTTTAAATATCCGTATCCAGGGCCCGGAAATAAACAACGCTATCAAAAGCACCTCCTGAAGGTTTTTAAGCGATATATAATTCTTTTCGCTTAAACGTAGTGAATTAGAAAAGAATTGTTTCCCCTCGTATTGTTCCTGACGGACCACTGCGGGGCGCTATTTCGCGCTCTGTTGAGCACGATTTTCTCACACTGCGGAGTGGTTAGTTCACTTCAGCGCTTGGTCACTCGACTGTCAACATGTCCGTAGAAAATTCTTCTTCGTCAAATCCGGCAACAGATAATAATACTTTGATAACGGAACATTTGGCTGAGATTTCCCGACAACTTTCACAGCATAGGGAAGAAGTTACAGCCTTGAGAGAAGAAGTACGTGGTACTAACGCTACAGTTGGAAAAGAAGTCAAAAAGTTGAAGTCGGACATTGATATTCAGTGGAAACGCCAGGGAAATAGAATACAGTACGTATTTAACTCTGAAATTATTGACTTTTTGAAACAAGCTGTTTGGGCTATTGACAATAGCAAACCACAATATTGCCGAGAAGTTCTAAATGAGGCATTGGAAAATGTCGCCAAACGCCAGAAACTTATTCGTATCGCCGACAGCTCTGAGGGAGGCTGGGACACCGTCAATTGCTACACTTCTAACCCACTGGCTAGCGATTCCGAAGACGAATCTAAACTACGCAAGGCCGAAAATCAGGCTCTCAAGAAACGGAAATCAAAGTCGGTCAAACGTTTGCAGTCAGCACGTAAAGCACCTCCAGCTACTGTTACTTCTGGTGCTTTGTTCAACTATCCTTCTGCTTTTCGTAACTACACACCAGAAGGGAATATTTCAACATTTCCAACAAGGGGAGGAAGGTTTTTTCGAGGCTCCGGCAACTTCTCAGCTAGACCAGTCGCCTACGGCTCATGCTTTTCAAGTGGCTCCTTCGAACACTTCCGACGATCATGTCCCTATGCCGCTACAGGGTTCGACAGCGACAGATCCGGTCAGGTTCCCGCCAAAAAGTAGAGATTCTCAAGATTACACTACGGAAGATGAGTATTTTTCACATTCCGTTAGTTTCCGTAAAAATGCAGATTCAAAATTGACAAAAGACTATTTTGAATATGAATCTGGACAAAAAGACATTTTGGTCAGAGGTCGTTTGAGAGATAATTTATCTTTTTGGCAATCTATAGGTGCAAGTAATTTTATACTTGATACTATTTTTCAAGGCTATAAAATACCTTTCTATTCAGAACCCGCGTCTTCATTTTTATGTAACAACAAATCTGCTTTAAACAACAGCGATTTTGTAAGTGAAGCTATATCAGAATTATTGGATAGAAATTTAGTCGAGCAATGTGACTGCATTCCTTACATAGTTAATCCGCTCACGGTTTCAGTCCGAGATAACGGTAAGAAACGTCTGATCCTTGACCTTAGAGTAGTAAATAAACATTTATGGAAACAGTATTTCAGATACGAAGATATCAAAGTAGCGTTATCTTTTTTGGATAAAAACTTTTGGATGATTAAATTTGATATACATTCAGCTTATCATTTCATTGAAATTTTTCCATCACATACAAAATTTTTGGGTTTTTCATGGAAAGACGAAAACGGAATTACCAAGTATTATAAATTTTTAGTATTACCATTCGGATTATCAACAAGTCCTTATATATTCAGCAAGGTTACAAGACCATTAATTTCAAAGTGGAGAGCAGAAGGTAAAAAAGTACTTATGTTTCTAGACGATGGTTTTGGGTGCGATTCTAGTTACGAACGTACTTTATCTCTTGGGGTTTCAGTCAAACAGGACCTCATTCTTTCAGGGTTTGTTCCCAAGTCAGAAAAATGTATTTGGGTACCAGTACAGCATTTACAATTCCTAGGAAATGATATTGATTCGGTATATGGAATGATATCCGTACCTCAAACTAGAATTGACAAATGTCTAAAGACATTGGATAATTTGTCACATAGCATTGTGAAACATAGCAGAGTCCATGTTCGATCGCTGGCTAGTTTTGTTGGCCAAGTGATTTCAATGTCTATCGTCATAGGTAAAATTTCTCAAATTATGACCAGATTTGTTAGTATGGACATAGCTATAGTCCCTCACTGGGATTATTATGTAAAATTGTCTCCAGAGAGTAAAGACCAGTTAGAATTCTGGAAAAGAGAGTTACTTCATTTGAATTCTAGAAAGCTTTTTGATTGTTTTTCTTCTACAAAAATTGTTTATTCAGATGCAAGCTCTCTAGCTTACGGTGGTTACGAAGTAAGTGCATATAATAATGTAGCACACGGTGTGTGGTCACCGGTGGAGTCTTTACGGTCCTCCACATGGAGAGAACTCATGGCAGTTTACAGAGTTTTGAAATCTTTAGATCATTTGCTACGGTATCAAAGAGTTAAATGGTTTACAGACAACCAGTCAGTGAGCAAAATCGTAGGCAAAGGTTCGATGGTTTACGATTTGCAGACTATAGCTTTAGACATATACAAATTTTGCGTAAATAATTCTACTATCATTGATATTGAATGGATACCTAGGTCAGAGAACGAAAAAGCAGATTTTCTTTCTAATATTTGCGACTTTGATGACTGGGGTATTTCTTATACCATTTTGGATTTAGTACAGAGTAAATGGGGCCCGCTAGAAGTTGACTGGTTCGCTTCCGATCACAATGCTAAATTGCCAGTTTTTTTATTCTAGATTTTGGAATATTAATTCAAGCGGTATAGACGCATTCACAGAAGATTGGTCCGAAAAGTTCGGACTTTTTGTTCCACCTATATCATTAGTTCATAGAGTACTTAAGAAAATGGTGACAGACAAAGTTCAAGGTGTTTCTTATTATTCCCCACTGGACATCTGCTAATTACTGGCCAATTTTATGTCCAAATGGGGTTTTTACGAACCATATTCTTGAATGGACGTATTTGCCAACAAAAAAAGGAATTTTATAACTGTTGTAAAAATGGCAAAGGAATTTTCGGGAATAAAGATTTGTGCTTTAATATGCTGGCTATCCGGTTTAGTTATAATACGGGGAATTAATTCTGGAATAACAAGTTACTTAACAATTACGATTTATCCCCCTTTCTCTTAAAAAGGTTGTATTGTTGAAAATGGTATCGACTGGCTTTGCAGCCATGATAATAGCCTGATTTTGCAGCCGTGATCATATTTTGGCTTTGCAGCCATGAGAATAGCCTGGCTTTGCAGCCATGAGAATAGTTTGGCTTTGCAGCCATGAGAATAGTTTGATAATAGCCTTGGTACACTGCTGGTTTTGTCATTTATACATTAAAATAAATTATAAAAGTTTGCAAATTTAATCAAATAAGAAATAGAAAAATAGTGAATCTTTTTCTTATGTTATAGACATCTTTTGTTTCGGTGTTAAGCTATAACTGTTTTGTTACAATGTTAAAGGTTACTTATATCGTAACGGTTCATTTTCTATACATGTACCATAATGTACAATATTAAGTTACTAGAAAAATGTTGAAACATATAATTTAGAATTATGTAACACGTTTATTTTTACAGTGTCACAAGAACGAAATTGAAGCATTGCCGGATGTTCTGGCGGACAAAGTGACCCTACTGCCTGAGATATTACAGCACTCCAGAGCTGATAGTACGCGTAAAGGTTACAACAGTGCGTTTAATAGATGGAAAAAGTGGGCTTTTTCAAATAGTCTTGGTAGTGGGGACATTTTGCCCGCCAGGGCATTACCGGTATCCATTTATTTAACTTCATTAATGCAAAGTGCTTCTTCGGCAAAACCGATTGAACAATCTTATTACGCTATAAAGTGGGTTCACGAAATTAATGGTTTAAGTTCTCCTACTAATTCTTCATTAGTTTATAATGTATTACAGGCAACAAAGCGTTTACTTGCTAGGCCTGTCGTAAAGAAAGAGCCTGTAACCGTAGATCTTCTTTCTTCAGTTTATAAGAGTTTATATACGCATGGTAATATTATGTCTCAGAGAACAATATGTGCTTTATTGTTATCATTCGCTGGATTTTTAAGAAGTTCTGAACTGTTGAAAATAAAAAGAAATGATTTAGTTTTTCGCGAATCTCATTTGGAAATATTTATTGAATCTAGTAAGACAGATCAATACAGAGACGGTGCATGGAGCATTATTGCTAAAACAGGAACATCCTTGTGTCCAGTTATAAACACTTTAAAATATCTTGAATGGGCAAATTTCGAAGAGAATTCAGATAATTTTACATTTTTGCAATTTGAGTGCTACAAAAACAGGTTTTAAGTGCAGGAAAGTTAACAAGCCTATGTCCTACAGTACCTTGAGGGATATTTTTTAAAATGCTCTTGCTCCACATGTTATAGACATATCAAAATTTTGTTTACATTCATTACGTTCAGGTGGCGCCACCGCCGCTGCAAACAAGGGTGTTAAGGACAGAATTTTTAAAAGACATGGTCGTTGGACCAGCGAACAAGCAAAAGACGGTTATGTTAAAGACAATTTGGAGGAACGTCTTATTGTTTCGCAATGTCTGGGCTTATGAACATTTGAATTATTTAGTAGATCTATTGGGTTGTCATGTTTTATGTTTTTAAGGAACACGTACATCACATTTAAGCAAGTAGATCATTAATTCTTGAATTAAGTATATATATCTCTAGTCTATTTAACCTAGGTTTTCCCGTTCTTTAGGTTCAGTTGACAACCAAGTCGCTTACAACAAATTAAACTATTATTCATTGAAATGTTGTTCGTATTATATTATGATACTTAACATTATGGTAACGTTATATTGTGATAGCTCATGTCCGTTGGGTACGATTTGAGGGGAATATAATTCTTTTCGCTTAAACGTAGTGAATTAGAAAAGAATTGTTTCCCTCGTATTGTTCCTGACGGACCACTGCGGGGCGCTATTTCGCGCTCTGTTGAGCACGATTTTCTCACATTGCGGAGTGGTTAGTTCACTTCAGCGCTTGGTCACTCGACTGTCAACATGTCCGTAGAAAATTTTTAATATTAAGTTTTAATACTTTAAATGTGCGTGTTCCACTTTGTATATAAATATTATACACTGAACGGATTTCGAGGCGCGATAATTGTATGTCGATTAGCTATATAGAAAATCACTTGGATTTTTAAAAATCGGTTCAGTGTATACGAGAAGTGAATGTAATTTCATGGTATTATTTTCATTGGGTACATAAAATAACCTGTTGATTATAGTTAACTTAATATTATGAGTGAAATGAAAAATATTCGTCAATTTATTTTCGAATAATATGCATAATGTTGTATTTATATTTATGATGATTATATACGAATGTTTTGTACATGTTCAGTTGACAACCAAGTCGCTTACAACAAATTAAACTATTATTCATTGAAATGTTGTTCGTATTATATTATGATACTTAACATTATGGTAACGTTATATTGTGATAGCTCATGTCCGTTGGGTACGATTTGAGGGGATTTTTATCTCTCATTATTACAAACATAAAATTACCAATAATTACTCATATCATTTCACAATTTGGTGGACTCGACCACAATTTCAAGAATAATAACTTTGCATTCGAGTTATATAAATTTGAGTACGGACACGCAGTTGGAGTACGGATAAATACGAACGTAGTGTCAAGTTTCCAAGCTGTTTATATAAATTCTTCGAGAAATTAGATAAAAACATACCGACTGATACTTACCAAAATCATAAATATAATACCTAAAAAACCGAACAATAGCACAAGTTACACGCGATACTTATTTATTCACAGTTATTTACAATAACTGAACAGACGCTTTGTAAAGGGAGTGAACTCTAAGAGAAGCTAGAGAAGCTACATTGATGGGGGCAGTACGTTTGGGGTTGGAAACAGATACAGCTAAACATACTATGGATTACATTGTATTTATAATGCTACAAGATGAGGTTGTTAAGGAAGAAACAAGACGCAGCTGCCAAATATCAGTGTGCGTAAAAATACATACATATATCCCTGGCAAAGCATTTCAAAAATAAAAATCGGGTATTAACAGCACGTGAATTGCCTTGTTTGCACACGATTTTTCTCCCGTTAATACATGGGCGGATCCAGTGAAAAAAGTAGTTTTTATGCAAGAATCTACCTTCGGTCTCGGTCACAAACAATCCCGCGGGCTTCTGCAGACGTTAATACACAAAAAACGTGTATTATCCCTACATTTAATAAGATATGTCTGAAAAGAATTTGTCGTGTTTCCGTGTCGGCGGGACGAAAACACGACAAATACCTAATTTGTCGAATTTTCTTGTTTTCGCCCCGCCGACACGAAAACACGACAAATAAAGGGCGCCGACAGGACATATTTATACCCGCCAACACGAAAACTCGACAGATAAATCTGTCGTGTCGGCGCCCTGTAAACGTCGGATTTTCGCGTAAAATTTGTCGTGTTTTCGTCTTTTCGCCCTGCCGACACGACAACACGAAAACTCGACAAATTAGGTTTATGTCGAGTTTTCGTTTTTACGTGTTGTCGTGTTTTCGCCCCGCCAACACGAAATGGCAGAAATCAGCCACCATACTTATTTCATATTTGTATAGTATAGATTTTTTTTTTCGGAAATAAATGTTAGAATGAAATCGTATTAACTTTGTAATTTATATGATTACTTCAAAAACTTAAATTTGCCAATAAATTCTATTTCTATGGAATTTAGTTAAAAAACTGCATTAGTTTCAAACACCAATTTCAGATTGATCGTTCATTAATTTTATGTTGCCTATACTTCAAAATGAGCACGGTGCCGTACCATAATGATCGCTGAAATTGATAGAGTAATATATTCTTGCATAAAAACTACTTTTTTCACTGGATCCGCCCATGTATAAACGGGAGAAAAATCGTGTGCAAACAATGCAATTTACGTGCTGTTAATACATGATTTTTATTTTTGAAATGCTTTGCCAGGGACGTATGTATGTATTTTTGCGCACACTGATATTTGGCATCTGCGTCTTGTTTCTTCCATAACAACCCATCCTTGTAGCATTTTAGATACAATGTAATCCGTAGTATGTTTAGCTGTATCAGTTTCCAACCCCAAACGTACTGCCCCCATCAATGTACGCACTAGCTTCTCTTAGAGTTCACTCCCTTTACAAAGCGTCTGTTCAGTTATTGTAAATAACTGTGAATAAATAAGTATTGCGTGTAACTTGTGCTATTGCTCGTTTTTAGGTATTATATTTATGATTTTTGTTAGTATCAGTCGATATGTTTTTACCTGATTTTTCGCAGAATTCATATAATAAACCTTGAAAGCTGGCCACTACCCTCGTACTCATCCGTACACTAAATGTGTTCGTACTCAAAATAATTCGAATGTAACTTTATTATTCTTAAAATTGTGTTCCTGTTAATCAAATGTTTAAGTTATATGCAAAATTATGGGTAATATAACGTGTGTAATAACTAGAAATAAAAATAAGATGCTCAAAAACCTTCAAATCACGCTTTTGGTAGTGTTGTTGATATGTGTGCCCTGGTTATGGATATTTAAAACATGTTTACCGTTTCCAAGAACAACAGGAATGGTAAATAAAAAATGTACCGGAATCGTCAAGCCATCACATATGAAAACAGTACATAAAGTCGTCGTGTAATGTTTTTTTATGCAAGAATAGCGACAATACACGTTTGTTTTGTGTATTAACGTCTGCAGAAGCCCTTGGGATATGTTTGTGACCTCGACCTTCGGTCTCGGTCACAAACAATCCCGCGGTCTTCTCCAGACGTTAATACACAAAAAAAGGTGTATTATCCCTACATTGAAGTAGGCATAATAAATTATGTACTTTTTAAAATTCCTTTTGTAGCAAAAATCTTAACTACTCAATAATTATCTTAAATTTTCCATGACCTACCGGTATATCATTAACCCTTACCCTGCTAAATTTCTAAAATGGACTGGTCCATCATTCAATTTGGGCAATACCATTTATTATTTGAAGGGGTGTTGACTAAAAATTTACTGACTGAATGGCGAACAGTGCAGACCATGATCAGACTGCACGGATGTGCAGGCTGATCTTGGTCTGCACTGGTCGCAAAGGCAGAATCACTTGCCGCCAGCTGGCTAAGGGTTAACGTTAGTTACTTAATAATTTATCGGTAGCAATTCAAATATTCAGAATAGTTTCAGATGCTTTGATACTATGTTACTCAATAAAGCAAAATAATAATATTTATTTGACAAAAATGACATCAATATATATTTGTTTTTCTATAATAGTTTTACGAGATTCTCATACAAACAGTTATTTTAAAATACTGACCTCTTTTGTTCCTCTAAATATCCTGAAATGATTTTTTTTTTCAATTATCGCGTACACACATGGGTACCGCTAGTTCTAAAAGACGCCAAAAGTTTGTCTAACTTGCCGATTGTTACAATAACACAGCGATCCTATATTTCAGATTTCAATGATCCCAATCAATGTCAATTTTTTTGCGATCAATAATTACAGGGTAGTAATACCAATAACCAATTACCTAACATATGTCAGTGCTTTAACAATTACTTTAAATAAAATACATTTGACAACGCGCTCGACTATTTGAAGCCTGACGCCTAATACCAGTTTACATAAAAAAGATTAAGCACAATTTTCTAAATAGAAAAACGGGCATAAGTTTGCTAAAATGTAAGTCAGAGTTATGAAACTTGTCATTTGAGGTCATCTATAATAATACCAAAGACGCATGGAGAATCTGAAAGCATATGGTAAGGTAACTGTCTCATAGTTCTGTTTGTTCTTTCTTTGTTATACATGTTATGTGTATGTTGCTTCAAAACATACCGAAGAATATTCCTCCGGCCACTAATCGATAGCGGTCAGATTTTCTATATAGAAATAAGAAGGGCATGTACACATTTTACTTAATAACAAAATTACTAAAAATAAGAAACCTTAGGTGCAAACATATTACCAAAGTTCAACATTTGATTCATCACAAGGTTTTTTTAAATTAAATTTTATCTTAATTTTTTATTCGTTCTTCGCATGAAGTTTGATGCCATCATTTCGTCATTTTTTCCCTTCTTTGTTTCCATATAAAATATGCAAAAATCTCATACATGCGTTTCTTCAAAGCATTTTTTGTACAAAACCATTGATATGAAAGCTTAGGTGCAAGAACTTTCCTACTCTCATTGAATTTATCTTTTGAATGATATTTATTTCATTTTTGTGAAATAAAAATTTGATTCGTTCTCAGACGGTTTATTTCCACTAATTTCGAAGAAAAATTAACTTCAGCGCGCAGTTGTTGTTGTAGCGTCATAAGCAGACGATATTATAGTATGCCGTGTGAACATGCGGTATTGTGATCAAAAGGTTAAAGTAATGATTTAATCATTTAATGTAATTTTACTTCGCGAGTAATTCATTTTGTGTTAATATCACAAATTAACAATATAAGATAAATATTGCATTTTAATATTTCGGTTTTAAAAAGAAAGAGATGCGCATTTCTTCTTATGTTGTTGTTCTCACCTTATTTCATATACATTTAAATATCAAGTGTCAATTATGCCAATTATGTCAATTAAACATTAAAAGAGATAGCTTTCCTATCGACTATCGACCCTTGGATCACAAATGCAAACTGTCGTAAAAAGGTAAAATACCGAATTTTTTGTATATATTTTACTTAATAATTTTTAGTAAATAAATTCAAGGTCCGCCTTGATCAAATTAAAGCTGGAAAATATGTCCGGAGCATTTTTTGTGTACAAGAATGTTTTTGCAATGTAAATAATATCTGCATTTAAAACAGAATTGAATTTTACTTCAGTAACTTAATGATATAGTTTTGTTTTCGTGAAAATTTTACCTGGTTTCATGATCTTTTCAGTTATCATAAATGTCGTCGTGATTAACTTACTTTCATAAATTATTGTACATGTTCAATTCAAGATAATTTTACATGAAACAAATTTATATACAGTAATCAGGCACGTGTCCAGGTGGGGGGCCAGGGGGCCCGGGCCCCCCCAGCTGGCTGGCTAGTTACGATTTTTATTACTATGGGCCCCTCAATTAACAAATTTATACACCAGCGCAACTGGCTTGATTTGACAGCAATACACAGGCTAAAGAGCTATAAAACTGTGTCCGATAGTGGAAATTAGCCCCAGGCATGTCACAGGTATAACTTTATCTGTGCATGCTTCATTGGTCGCTTGATCGGTACTTGATTGGGTAGTGGAGAAACTATTATGTTTTTTTTACTCTTTGGAAGTGTTATAAAATGATCAGAACATTGTTGGTTTTGTTAAGTAAATCTTAAAATGAATCTGAAAATTGAAACATTATGATGGTTGTATTTTGTTTTTACATTAAGGCACATTCCCCAAATTTATTAAATTGATAGATATTTATCCTATCTTTTTATTTTACAACAATTATGAATTTGAAACTACTGTATCAATTTTACTCTTTTGGGTCCAATAACCTTACTTAAAAACTCTCATAGTTTTAAAAGTAGTTTCTCAGTAAATCTTACAAAACGCATCTAAAACTCGTTACTTATGAGGGGTTTTATACATAAAAATATCATTTAATATGTGCTGTGATGTTATAGTTTGTACAATCAAAGAAGTATAAAATACACATCTGTTTATTTTTATAGATCTCTGGTACAGTTAAGAGTTCATTGTCATTTGAAATCTATGATGTAAATAGTAATTGTCATAATACTTTGTTTGTTTTGTTGGAAATCTAAAAACATTTGGCCATTTTGCAAATAGGATACCCTAGCCACTAGACTGATAATTACGATATTTCTATGATTTTTTTTCTTTTTTATGTTCATAGAGACAAAAGCTAGTCTATTTTAGAGATTTTCTAAGAGGACTGATGTTAAAATTGTAATATTGGACATAGTATATAGACTGGCTCAGTTCACTACATGAAATCATAAAAATGTGGAAAAAAAATTATCATAGTCTAGGAGCTAGTCTACTTAATAATCATCTTAAAACTTCAACATTTTTTTCAACTGGGTATCATACAGAAAAATAAGTCCATACAATGTGACTGTACAATCATACATACATTGAAAAGGCTTGATGAAATGATTAAAAAGTAGACTTTCCCTTAAATATATGATACATTCATGCATCCTTAAAGGTGTTTCAGGTAGCAGGAAAATGCATCTATTCATGTGCCATATTAAAAAAATTTCGCAATCGGGAGGGGATACCCCTCCCGAACCCACCCCAGGTTGGGCCCCCCCAGCAAACAAATCCTGCACACGGGCCTGGTAATCCTATTGAATGATAATTTATAGAAGTAATAAAATGTTGTATGCATCACGCATAAATCCTTTTTATTGGACTAGCCAATTACCTCTAAATAAGGAACGTTAAATCAACACAGACGTTTATAACACTGATAAGGCTGTAATTGCGTTTTGAATTTAATACGGGTATTTTTTTTTATAATTACAAGGTAAAATTATCATGCGATTTTAATCTTTTGCATATTTTTTATTTTGCAAACAGTCTTCATATATTGGTGGAATAAAATATTGTTTAAACTAAAAAGGGTAATAATTTTGACAAAGAAAGCTAAAGTATGTCGAGATAACGCCACGGGAGTGGGTTCTTCGCTCGTGTTAGGAGGACAGGGGGTTTAACCCTTGAAATTTTGAAATAAAGATATGAAATGGTGGCATCTGATGCATTTCTTTGGTTTAAATTTTGAGGTGTACGAGAGAGGGTATCCCCATTATTTCAGCGTCCCTCTGAAATTGTTGTAAATGGTGGCATCTGATGCATTTCTTTGGTTTAAATTTTGAGGTGTACGAGAGAGGGTATCCCCATTATTTCAGCGTCCCTCTGAAATTGTTGTAAATGGTGACATCTGCTGCATTTTTGTTACAAGTTTTGAGGTATGAGAGGGATACTCTCATCATTTTAGAGGGTCTGGGGTTCTACCCATGCACAATTTTGAAAATCTAGTGCATTTTTTTGTTTATATTTTTAGGTACGGAAGGGGTATCCACATCGTTTAAGGGTCCGTGCGGTCCCCCCCCCCCACCCCCGCCCCTGGAAATTTTGAAAAAATAGGTATAAAATGATGGCCTCTGGTGCCTTTTTTTGGGTCTGAATTTTGAGAAAATATCATTTCTTTGAAAAATTAGTTAGGTGCAAAATTGGTGAGTATAGATCACTCCTCAGCCATCCAAATTAATTAGCCAACTGGTTGGGGAGGGGGGTGGGGGGAGCACGGGCTCCCTGGACCGGGCCTGGGCTGCATAGTACAGAAACGTTTATATTTATTTTTCAAAGGCATAACATCAGCGTTTGAATATTCTTGTCTACATTTTCAGCGACCATATGTTATATCATTGAAAGTTTACTCCTGTTGACAGTCAGTTCAAAAGTATAAGTTACCACATATTTATAATTTTTTTTATAAAAACGGAAACGCTTAATGATCGCAAATTATTCAAACGGCGGCGTTTTTTATCAGGAAGAAAAAATCTCCTCTCATTAAAAAGTCAATTCTACAGCACAATGGTTGGGATCTGTTTAGGTACTATCTAATCAGTTGGGGTTTTTCGTAAATTCCATCACTGTTACCGGGATAGTTTTTGATATGTTATAATGATTAAATCTCAAAACGTATGTGTCCTTCTAATCCAAAACAGGGTTCAGTTTAAGAGTCTTTACCTTCGCATACCAATTAGGATTTTAGTAACTGCTGATATAATGTTTGGTACACAACTGATATTTACTGCCTGATTCGTAGCTTCCTTGCGTTCAAACAAACTTTTACTGAATCAAGACTAAATCTATTGTTTTTGTTGGCTTTTAAACGTTGCACTGACGAGTTTGTTGCTCGACTTTTCAGGTATTGAATGTTGACGAAGAACCTATGTTCCCCTTTGAAATGATTATTTCAAACATGGGCGGGTATTCGGAAAGTTTCGCCGATTTTCCGTGAGCCAGCTGCACGGTTTCCTCACAAAACAAAATGCTACATCGAACTCAGATCGGTGAGAAAGAAGTAAATGAAAGTCAGCGACCTTAACCACTCGAGTGACTTACAGAAAGCCAGTATGTGTGATTTTCTAAATTTTGCTCTTTTGAGCATAAGGTATAAAGTAATGAAAAAAACATACTAAAAGATATCATATTTCCATTTTTGAAAAGTTAGTAATAAGGTGAATGTGCGTTCAAATTAAGGTTATGGCCATAAAATACAGAAAGACTAAACTAACGATAGACTAAACTGACTTCAATGCATTCTTTAAGAAAAAAATTGAGTATACATTAACAATAGTTCTGACAAGTATCTTTGTAAGTTTTTCCATTTATAACTATAAATGTTTGAATCAATACACAAATTGAAAAGAGAGTCGATATTTCCGATAATTATTTTGTATTGAGAACATGCTGTTCAAATAATTACGAAATATAATCATTTTCTACATAAAAGAAGATATTTAAACCTTGTAATACCATGTTTTATGAATTTAAATTACAAAAAGAAAATGAATAATCGGATAGCAAACTAGCACGACTTTGTCAATGTCAAATGAAGTATTTAGTTGCTTGTCAAAATATAAAATTGAAATGTCTATTAGTAATATGCTTTATTTGTTAAACTACATGTATAAATTATTCTGTCGTTAAGACAACTCAGTATCAAGAAAACACGGAGCTTTTATGGGCCATAGATGCTCATTTGAGGAGAGAACCTTGAGGTAATGCAAGAACGTTGAAAACATTTCACTTTTTCGCGTACTTACAGTAAAGGTTCTTAAACACTAGGACTATGGAGTTCTGTTAGGGTCATCGCTTTTTTTATTTTGATCCCCAAACTACAAAGATCAAAATCCTGATGATAAAGATCCATAATACGGTGATGAAAATACGAAACTTAAAAAAATCACCATTTCACCACCGTTGTTTCACTTCCACCATCATAGCTTTCTCTTTGTGGTTTCGACTTTCTTCTCGCGTTTTCACAATCGAAGTTCGACATTCATTATGTTGGTTAACACTTTCACCATTGTATTTTCGACTTTCTCTATTTTAATTACGACTGTCATCATCTAAAATTTTTGATTTTCTTTGTAGTGGTTTCGACTTTCACCAAATATGAATGTAATTTCAACTTTCGTCGTCGTAGTTTTGACTTTCGTCACCATGATTTTTTCCTCAAACTGTTTGGACTTTCATTATAGTAGTTTTGAATTTCTGCATTGTGATTTCGACTTTCAGCATTCTAGATTCGACACCCACCTTCGTGGTTTCAACTTTCATCATTGTGTTCCGACTTCACTAATATACTTTCGACTTTTATCATCGTACTTTCGACTTTCAACATCGTCACTTCAATTTCAATCAACGTCGATTTGCTTTTCTGTTTCGCAAGTGCAATGCGATCTCAATACAACAATGTTTGACTATATCTCAAGATATTTTGAAACGGGGATACTCCTACTACGGTTTTCCGTTTGTTCCATCTCATTTTTATTTTTCTCCATAAATGATAATGTTTGAAATCACTATGATTAACGTCGAAACTACGATTATATAAACATGAAACTACGATAATGAAAGTCGATACCACGGTCGTGAAACACTATGATAATGAAGACAGTTAAACTACAATGATGAAAGTCGAAAATACGATCATGTCGAAAGTAGAAAGCACATTGATGAAAACACTAAGGTGAACAAGAGGGCCATGATGGCCCTATATCGCTCACCTGAGTTAAGTTGCTTGCTTGAACAAATTTCTTTGCTAAAGCTTCAAAAACAAGAAAGTAGGTCAGTAGGTCATATTCATGGTCACTAAAAGTCAGTTTTAAGATCGATGTGCAAAACTGTACATGTTATCCAAATTTCAAGGCTGTATCTTAAAAAAACAAGAAAGTAGGTCAGTAGGTCACATTCATGGTCAATGAAAGTCAGTTTTAAGATCGATGTGCAAAACTGTACAAGTCATCCAAATTTCAAGGCTGTATCTTAAAAAACAAGAAGGTAGGTCAGTAGGTCAAGGTCACAGTCGGGTGACCCCTTTTCACTCGGGCTCATCAGGTAAATATAATTAAACAGTCAAGGAAATATGATCTGATAATATTTGAAGTATTTTTTCCTATATAACTGATATATCAAATGACCCCTGGGGCGGGGCCTCTTTTCACCCCAGAGGCATAATTCGAACAATCTTGTTAGAGATCAACTAGGCAATGATACCAACAAAATATCAAAGGCATAGACCTTGAACTTTCAGACAAGATTTTAAACGTTTTTTCCCATATAAGTCTATGTAAAACTATGTAGGGCCTTTTTTCACCTTATGGGAATAATTTGAAAAATCTTGGTAGAAGACCACAAGGCAATGCTACAAACCTAATATCAAAAGCCTAGGTCTTGTGGTTGTAGACAAGATTTTTAAAGTTTTTTTCCCTATACAAGTCTATATAAACCACGTGACCCCCCCCCTTCCCCTGTGCGAGGCCATATTTCATCCTAGGGGGATCATTTGAACAATCTATGTAGAGGCCCACATTATGATGCTACATACCAAATATCAAAGCCCTAGGACCTTTTGTTTTTGACAAGAAGGTTTTCAAAGTTCTTCCCTATATAAGTCTATAGAAACAATGTGACCCCCCGGGGCAGGGCCGTATTATATCCTAGGGGGATAAATTGAACAATCTTTGTAGAGGCCCACTAGATGATGCTACATACTAAATATCAAAGCCCTAAGCCTTATGGTTTTGGAAAAGAAGATTTTCAAAACCCCCAGGGTGGGGCCATATTTGACCCTAGGGGATAATTTGAACAATCTTGGTAGAGACCCATTAGATGATGCTACATACCACATATCAAAGCCCTAAGGCCTTGTGGTTTTGGACAAGAAGATTTTTAAAGTTTTTTGATTCGGTTTCCATGGCAACCAGAGTTCTGTACGGAATTCAATTCTTTGAAATTTTTTTAAAGAAGACCATCCAAGGATCATCCCTGTGAAGTTTCATCAAAATTGGTTTGGTGGTTTAGGAGGAGATGTTGTTTAAAGGAAAGTGTGGACGGACAGACGACGGACGGTGAGCGATCACAATAGCTCACTCTGAGCCTTTGGCTTAGGTGAGCTAAAAAGCGAAATGATGTTGGGTTTTCATCATCATACTTTCATGATTTGGGGTTCTATCATCATAGTTTCAAGTTTTCACATTCGTGATTTTCATATTCAAAATTGTGGTTTTGGCTTTCATCATTGTACATATATTTAGATGATTTCGGCAATCATGGTTTGGAGTTCAGAAATAAAACAAGAAGCTGTGTTTCAAAATGTAAAATCATGCCCCTTGTTTTTTGAGGTTTTAAATTTAAGGGTGAAGATCATATGAAGTTTGTAGATCTTCCACAAGGTTAGTTGTTTGTGAGTATGAACTAAATAAGGTCATTTATTTGGGCTGTAGGACCAAAAATGTTGTTTATCAAGGTTTTAAGTTTGAAGATGAAGGTAATTTGAAGGTCAATATCAATTATTTATAAGTCTGTTTGTAAGTCTTGCCACAGACTGTTGAGCGCGAGTATGAACTAAATTTGGTCATTAATGCCGGCTGCAGGCGAAACAGTTATGTCTGGTTAACCAAAATGCTGTTCTTCAAGGTTCTAACTTTGAAGATGATAGTGATATGAAGGTCAAGGTCATCTATTTTAGGATAGTTTATAGGTGATGAGTTTAACTAAATTTGTTCATTTATAAGGGCTGTCACTAAGTATAAGGACTATAAATATAAAATGTTGTTCTTTAAGGTTTTTAATATAGGTCAAATGAGGAACAAGGTCATCTACATATAGTCAGTTTATGGTCTTGCCACAAGGATTGTTCAGTGTGTGTATGAACTAAACTAGATCATTAAGAACTAAATTGGGTCATTAAAGTGGACTGTAAGCAAAATGGTTAAACCTGACAGACGGACAGACAGTTAAATCGCTGTATGCCTGTGGCTATAAGAGACAATGGTTCAAATGGAACATTCATACTTAGGCAACTCTATTTGTTAGTTCTAATTTGTTTTAGCTCGATTGTGATGAAAGCTTTAAGCTTACAATGTATCTGAACCACTCTCGAGTTCGCTTTCTGGAAAAACCAGTACTGGTGTCATATGAGAAGTCATGGTCGTGACCCCAGTGGGGCGCAAACCCACGACCCCTGGATTGAGTGGCCGACACCTTGTCCACTAGTATCTAATTTTGCCTAGATTTCAGAGAAACATTCCTACATGTACCAAGTCTCAGGAAAATCAGGTAGAAATGTAGATTTTGGAGTGTTAACCATGTCTTTCTATGATTTGACCTAGATAATCCACAACTGGCCTTGACTTAGATTTAATAAAGACACATTCTGACCAAGTTTTATGAAAATCAAATAGAAAATGTTGCCTATTAGAAGATTTTTCTATGGTTCGACCTAGTGACCAGGCCTAAGACCTCAGGTAACCCAGTTTTAAACCTGACTTAGATTTCAAGCAACAAACATTTTGACAGAGTTTTATAAAGATCAAAAAGTAAATGTGGTGGCCAGAATGTGAATAATATTTTCTTGATATGACCTAGTGACCTAGGTGTTAAGATCTTGGGTAATCAAGTTTTGAACTTGACCTAGATTATGGGGGCCTCCGTGGCCGAGTGGTTAAGGTTGCTGACTTCAAATCTCTTGTCCCTTATCGATGTGGGTTTTAGCCTTACTCAGGGTGTTGAATTCTTCATGTGAGGAAGCCATCCAGCTGGCTTACGGAGGGTCGGTGGTTCTACCCAGGTGCCCACTCGTGATGAAATAATGCACGGAGGCGCACCTGGGGTCTTCCTCCACCATTAAAGCTGGAATGTCACCATATGACCTGTAATTGTGTCTGTGCGACGTTAATCCAAAATAAAATAAATGACCTAGATTATATGAAGACAAACATTCCGACATAGGTGTTATAATGATCAAGAAGAAAATGTGGCTTCTGAAATGTTTACAATTTTTTCTATGATTTGACCTAGTGAGCTAGTATTTCACCTTAAATAATCCAATTTTGAACTTTATCTAGACTTTATAACGACAAACATTCTTACAAAAGCCCTATTAGATCAAGTAGAAAGTGTGGTCCCTACGAGTGTAAACAAGTTTTTTCTATGTTTTTAATCTAGTGTCCTAAGTTCTTGACCTTTAGCTTTGACTAAGATTTCATAGAGACAAACATTCTGAGAAAGTTTAAAGAAGACCTAAGAGAAAATGTTGCCTCTACAGTGTCTGTGTGTTGACCTAGTAACCTAGTTTTTGATCTCAGTTAATCCAGTTTTAAACCTGTCCAAGACTGCAAAGAGACAAACATTCTGACAAAGTTTCATAAAGGTGAGGTAAAAAATGATTTCAAATTAACCGACCCAGTTCTTGACCCAAGTTAACCTGGTACCTTGTTCGAGATATCATTAAGGGTAATATTTATACTAGTTTCATTAAGATTGGACTAAAATTTAGACCTTTATACAGAGCTGACTTTCAAATTGTTGATGACGCATGACGACGGACACAGGGTGATCACATTAGCTCATCTTGAGCACTTTTTGCTCTGATAAGTTCACAAATGGGTCATAATGACAGGGCATAGAGACGATCAAGACAAACATTCTGACCAAGTTAGACATATCCTGTCTGACCAGGATTACAAATGTAGCCTCTACAGTGTTAACAAGCTTTTCATGTAATTTGAGCATGTGACTAGTTTTTGAACCTACATGACCTCGACTCGTACTTGACCAAGGAATCAAGACAAACATTCTAATCAACTTTCATGAAGATAGGGTCATAAATGTGGCCTCTAGAATGATAACAAACATTCCTTTGATTTGAGCATGTGACCTAATTTTGACCCCACATGAACCAGTTTTGAACTCGGCCTAGAGATCATTAAGTTAAACATTCTGACCAAGTTTCATGAAGATATGGTCGTATGTGGCCTCTAGTGTTAACATTCTTTCCTTTGATTTGATCAGGTGACCTAGTTTTTGACCCAACATGATCAAGATATGACTTGACCTAAAGGTCATCAAGACAAACATTCTGACCAAGTCTCATGAACATAGGGTCAGAAATGTGACCTCTAGAGTGTTAACAAGCTTTCCCTTTGATTTGATCTAATGACCTAGTTTTTGATCCCACATGACCCAGATTCTAACTTGACCTACAGGTAACCATGGCAAACACTCTGACCAATTCACATGAGTTTCACACTTAAAATGTGGTCTTTAGAGTGTTAACAAGATTTTCCTTTAATCTGGCTTAGTGACCTAGTTTTTGACCCCATATGACCAAGTTTTGACCTTAGCCTAAAGATCATCAAGATAAACATTCTAACCAAGTTTCATGAAGATAGGATAATAAATGTGGCCCCTGGAGTGTTAACAAAGTTTCCTTTGATTTGACCCGGTGACCTAGTTTTTGACCCTACTAGACTTAGATTCGAACTTGACATAGAAACCATCAAGACAAACATTCTGACTAAGTTTCATAAATATTGCATCAAAACTGTGGCCTCTAGAATGTTAACAAGGCATGTGTTGATGGAGGATGCCGGACGCCAGACAATAATCGGTCACAATAGCTCAAGAGCTATAAACTGACTTCCAACAAGCTGTTTGAAAATGGAAGACTGTTCAAATGTAGCCAAACATATACAAATACTGATTTCTTTTTTGCTTGCGCAAGACATTTAATAACTTGAACACTAAAGTAAGACTTAATTTTTGTTCATCATCATAAATTTTTTGATATACCTGAAAGTACATTTAAAGCTTAGTTTCCAACTTAGTTTCTGAAATTCTCAGAATTAAATGCTGTTTTTTGTGCATTTATATGAATACTAACCACATTCAATGACTTCTAGCAAATCCATGAATAAGCTAGAAAATTTTAATATTCAATTCTTTTTGGAAGTCATTTCAAAGCAATACAAAGAGCACTACCTGGAGAAAACCATGATGCTGACGATTGAAAAACTAGTACAATAGCACATGCTATTGTGGAAAAATGTTTGGAATAGATACTAAAACTAAGAGGGTAATCATTACACGGTACTGTTCTCTTTAATACAAAAACAAATCATAATTGCATAGACTTTCTATATCTTAACAACTATTCAGTGTCTACAAATACAGATGTAGCCTGTGAACAGTTTACAAATGTGCGTAAGTGTACATTTTTCTACATAAATTTTGTTCTTCAATATAGTAGAACTTAAGTGATGAATTCTTTTAATGTTAAATTGTTACCAACCTTTGAAACATTATTCATAAACCTCTTTACTAAAGGGAAACAACCTGAATAATAATTTTCTCTGGAATATATATTTTTTCAATTCACACTTTGTTACTTCTTATCCTATCTTAGAAGTAACTGAAAATTAAACATCTGTTACCTGAAATAGAGGATAGAACAGTCATTCTTCAAGCATTATTTAAGATGTTTTTTTTTTTTTCATTTTCTCATATTTCTAGATATTTGTTGCATATTTTGAGTCAAAATGTTTGACAAATTTATCTAAACTGAACAAAACTGTTACATCACCATTAGCTATTTTGCCAGTATCATAAACATTACTGAAAGTACTTTTCTAAAATCAAATACACATTTAGATCAATATGTTGTAAGTAAAAAATCAAAATTCTAAACTTATTAAACTACCATTGCAAAGATATACATAATTTTATTCAATTTACTGCCACATGCAGCATTTTCAAAAAAACCCACAAAAATACATCTGAGTTGTGCTTTTAGAAAATGGGTCAATAACATTTCTAAGGATAAAGAGGTGTAAAGTTGGAAGTTTTACAAGAGAATGGTTACATATTACACAAAAATTAAATGCTCTCTGATGATATGGTAAGACAAAGACATCATTTTGTTTTTGCTGTCATGTTCTTCCTTTATAACGGTTTTTAGCTACTTTGTCAATTCTAGACACTTTAGTTCATACTTGTGACTTTTCAAGAAAGGGTTCAAGGTATTTCTGCATGTCTGATAAACCGGAAGTAATGGCGTAACGTCATTTATCTGGAAAATGTAGAATAAAGCCTAGACTCGGCACACTGGAACGAAAATCAATTTTATGAATACTGGAAATCTGCGGGTAAAGTTATTATTTCACAATGTTACTATGTATCTAAAGATAAAATATGTAACTAAAGCATCTGGCATGTTAAATCATTCTTAATAATCTTTTAAAATCAGCTTGAAATGTGCAATCAATTTAATCTTGAGCAAATATCTAAAAACAACTAACATACAGACATATACATTATATTTCACTATATTACAGGCCATTTGTTTATTTACGAATATGAGAGGTTTCATTAAAATGTACATTGTAGAAAAAATTTCTATTCACAAAAATGTTAACAAAATTGTGATTTTCCCATAAATTTCCATTATGAAAACTTGTGTTAAGCCCGAATTTTTCAAACCAGTCTAGCAAAAAAAATCAAGCACACGACCCCATCTTTTTTTATTTGCAGAATTTTTTTTACTATATTCTGAAGTTCTGAAAAATCAGTGTTACATGTGAATCAAATTCTACATTGTAGAAATTTTTTTGAGCGGCTCAGTCGAACGTGCAGAACTACCTTAAGTGGTAAAATGAGTAAATTTATATGATGGCATAGTTTTAGGAAATATTATTAATGACTTACTGATATGAGAGTACGCAAAATTTCAAAAATGTACTTTCAGTAAAACTGAATACATTTGTTAAGTACATACATATATACATATGCAGTACATGTTTCTCTTTATTAACATACCACCTTGAGAAATTCTATGCTTTATGACTTCTTGTAAAAATTTGACAGATGTCGCAATTTCCCGAGAGCATTTCTTGAATTCATACTTATAGTTGTATCTTTTCAAAACACTGATTTGTTACCAACTGATGTCTAAATTAAAATCAATCTGTATTAACAATAAGTCATGGTTTTTTTTTCCCATGCAAAGTGGTAATGAAATGTGTGACTTAATTTTATTGCAGGAGATTTAAATCACCTTCTGAAATCAAGTCCAACAATAGTTCTTGCAGAGTGTTCTCCCTTCCCCTCATAATAAGTTGGAAGGATCACTTTTTTCGAGACAACTCTTTCTCAGAATAAGATCTTCTACAATTGCTTTTACAAATATGAACTTTGGTGCAAATACCTTCAAATACAATTATCGAAACAGTCCTTTCTAGAGGATTGTATTATTTTTAGCTAGTGTGCCTATATGAGTAATAAGAAAAGCAGATAAATATTTAACAAACATACTCTATCATATCAAGTACATGTACAACAAACAACTTCTTATGAAAGTCCCTCTACATTATATATGAGATGGGCGAAATTTGCAATTTTGGGGAAAATGCCATTTTCAAGGGCATATAACTCTTTTTCAATACCGGTGACCCATGATTTTTATTGCATATTTTTGTTTCTTAGATGATTGTCCTTCAATGTCCAAAGTTTGAAGAAATTCTATTATTGGGAAAAATTTCGCCCTGAATTCTAGCATACACCTTTAAGAGGCCATAGGTTTGAATCCCATGTTTGGCATTGTATCTTCTCCTTGATGACTGATTGAAGATTGTTCCTATCTGTAAGATAATGTTAATTGTGGTTTGAAATGTTCAGTTACTGTTTTCAATGTGGTTGATAACTGTATAAAAGTACATTTTATATCATTATGTTTACAACTTTTTGGACAAAACATAACATTCTGAGTTAAGTAGCTGAAAAACATTTATTTGCTTGAATCCTTAAACTGAAAAAAAATGCCAAATAGCTTCATCAAACAGATAATTTCACAGTGTAAAAATAAATTTTATGGAGCACTTTACATTCTCCTCTATAAGAGTTGTAATTATCAAAAATAAACATATTTAGTTTCGGACCGAAATAATGTGTAATTATCCATGCAACCAATTTCTTATTTTTCATTTACTGTCAGCCTTAGATTTCATTCCTTTTAACATTTTCTTAACTTTGCTCCAGCTATACCTAATACTCTTGCGAACTCCAGCTGTCAATATACTCTTTATACTCTGACTCCAGCTTGACTTGTTCACTATATTCGAAATACTTTCAGACACGTACTTGGCACAATCGCTATCTAACGCTGTACTCCGAACAATATCCTCAACATCTGGGTATATATTGGGGAACGATTTTTTACGGATTGCCAGCAATTCTTCCACGACAACACGCGGTATGTGATTTAGATGATAGAACCTCGTAACTTCATTCTGGTAATGAATAAACCTATTTATATGATCATTGTACTTTAAGTACATAGTATCGTCTAAAATGGGTTTATAAAGTTTGTTGAAATAAGGAAAATTTGGAGCAACGATTTTAGACACTTTTCCCTTATCCTCTCCAAACTTCATTCTGAAATCCCCGCTATATGATAGACCAGTTATTGTTGTGTACAAATCATTTTCCGTAAAAGTCTCCGGCAAAAGTAACAGGGATGCATGAACAGCGCTACACAAGTTAGTGTGTAAAGCTTGAATGAGTCTCGCCGAATGCGGCTTCTTTACAATTTTCACCGGTTTATGTAATCGTCCACTAACATACAACGAATCCCAATTCATCAAATCGGAAATTAATACATCTGTACCTATGACACCATACTTTATCAATCTTTGTTCAAAAGGAACGAGGGTATTAAAATATATACCAGCGCCATAGCGATCTTGGATTTTTGTCACAGTTTTTGGACCTAAGCGCTTCAAAAAAGAATAATGTTTAGAATTTCTGTCGATATTTTCTCTATGCCACTCTTCTGGGTGATCAACAACAAAAACAAAGTCGAGCATGTTTTTAGACATGTCTGTTCCAGTCTGCTGGAAAACTCCTGATCCATACGCAAATGCCATTTGTATCCCTGCAGGAAATCCAGCTAAAACCCGCTGAAATACGTCCGACTTCACAACTGTAACTTCAGACGAAAATGTTCTCAGAAGTGACATCTTTGCTCTTCTTTACCAAATTCAAATCTTAACTGAAATAACCGTTTTCACTTGCAAGTTCTGTAATTTCAAATTTAAGTAACAAAAAGTATCTCAGAGCTCAACATGGAAATATAGAACTTGTGAATCTACTCTTTTATTCTGTTTTAGTAAATACACCAACGCCTTTCACGTCTTGCCGTTGCAACATCTCAAGCTGCCTCACGCCACGTCTGTAAACCTGTTCAATCTGTAGAGTGTTTGTGCGTGGAATTTCAGCATTCTTCTTGAATTCATTTCTCACATAGTTGGCCAGCCCAGGGCGTGTTTTAGCAACTCTAAGAAAGTCTCGATACAAACTCAGAACCTGTTTCTGTATCTTGCTATGTCGCACCATATTCACTGTATCTAGCTAGCCTGTACCATATTCAGTGAATACTGACATCACCTAAAATGAGATTAAAATATGTTGTGATAACTACAAACTTAAATTAATGCTTTATCCATCTACAATGGTTCAAAGAAAAAAATGGTAATTTCTGATCCAAAATATCAATTTTTAGATATCTTTCAACAAAGTAACAGGACTTGGGAGCCAGTGTTTTTATTCTGTATAATTTAATTTATAATACTTTCCTCTATCAGATGCCAAAAAATGAATTTAAAAGTTCAAATATAAAACCTTTTTTCGATGATTTTGCAGGATAAACAGTAAACATTTGACATGTGTTTACAATAACACTTTTCTGAAAAGAACAGTCGGGCTATGAATTTAGTCACTGTATTTCTTGACCATCAGCTTAGCATTTGGTTTCCTGAATCTAGATAATTAAAATATAGTCATCCAAGGCTCTAGAGGTAGCGTTAATGGGAGTAATATTGCTTTGGTGTAACTGAAATTTTATAGGTGATTTTCACAGCAATTTTTTCCCTTCTTTATAAAGTACCCCTAAAAGGACCTTTTCCCAATTGAAAAATGCAATCTTTTTTCCCAATTATCATCCAAAAATTCCCCAAATGACCAAATTAAGTTTGCATTTTGATGATTGCAGAAGGAAAACTTAGTTACATTGACCTTCACCATGATTTAACCATTTTATTTAAACAGTTTGTTTGATGCTATTTACATGGAATTAAAGGAAGAAGCATTCTAAATGATGTTATTAAGTAACTATGAAAATTCCCAATCTAAGTAAAAACCCTGCTATTTTTCCCAATTTATCCGGTACCGGACCTTTTCCCAAAAGGGCAAAAAAAAAGTCACTGTTTCACCTGGTAAATATAAAGCATTTTTGACTGGCTGTCTTGGACAAGAAGCCTAAATTCATGTATTTTTAAATATGCATTAATAATATTCAAACTGTCCACCTATTAATACATGGATTTGAAGGATGAATTAGTCTAATTTGTTGGCAGAAAAATAAAGGAAGTTCAGTCTTTGATGCAGGAGGTGCATACAGATAAAGTTCATATAATAATACTAGTAAATTTTCATCTTTTTCTCGGAACAGAAATTCACAACTTGGTGAAGTGTTTGAATTAAGTGATTATAAAGAAAACTGCACAAAACTAGCAGTCTGTTTCTTTGAAGGGTGGTCTATAAAACAGTATCACAGTTTTTTTAAATATCAAAATTAACCCATTTTTTGAAATATATCACTTTTAAGTCAGAGAGGAAGGAATTGGAGACCAAAAAAATATCTGATTTCTGTGTACATGTAACTCTTTTTTTCTGACAATTTAGGGAAAATTTGTGACACATCTGGTAGTTTATGGGACTCACAATCATGTTGCATACAAATTTCTGGCACATTTGAAAGATATCAATAGTTCTACATAATTATTTTGTTATCTTAACAGAAACCCGATGCATAAAACCTTATTAAAATAGTACCCTGGTTAGCTTAATCTTTCCTCTTCATTTTGGTATGCTACATAGCATGCATTTTTCTTTGGAAATGAGGAAGAAAACCATGTTAAAACAAGGCAGACCCCACTCCTTAGTGCCTCCTTAATAGTGTATTACATGCAGTAGCCTTAAAGTTAAAGTTATGTTGTCCTATTACGTAATGTCCCATTACTTGGACTACCCCTAAGTAACCTACAGACTGAGTAATCAAATCAGTATAGCCTGTCTTGTTTTATCACTTTCTGCATGCTAGCCAAGATATAGACTGCTTTTCCATGTTGTTGCTGATGTGATTAATAAGGTAACCTTTATCAGTTGGAAGTGTCTAGCCTTCCGTTAACCAGTCAGGGGTGTAACTGTTTCAATTTATCTCAGTTTATAACCAATCTGAGTTATTGCTTATACTTTCATAACTTGTTTCAGTTGTCATAAAATATTACAAAGCCCTCCTGTGCCAATTCCTCATTTTGAATGAGACTAATGCAATTATTTCTTGAATCCTTGAACTTTTATCTTTCCAGCTATGCAGTAAAATTTTTTACGCAAGGCTGATAAAGTTTTACCCAAAGTTTTAAAGGTATAAAACTCGTAACATGATGTTACATCCCATTATGCTTATCAGGTCATGATCAGACTAAAAGAGAAATTGATTAACCACAGTGTGCTACTAATTTCACTTTAAAGGTCACTTTGTGAGAACAGCAAAAAGACTTTTTTGGAATAACTTACCTGAGTTAACTGTATTTTATAACTAATACAGGTTATAAAATCATGCTTGAATTATGTTGAAAAAGTAACTGAAATAGGTTACATAACTTAAAACAGTTACACCTCTGACTGTTAACCGGATGGCTAGAACGCAGGCTAACCTATCCACTAAGGTTTTCTAGCCATCTGGTAGTCAATTTGTTTATGAATAGTGTAATAAATTGTTTGCCCAAGATAGCAATATTTATCTGCACAAAAATAAGTACCAGGCTTAACTCATACCAAAAACTTAATATATCTTTTATCACCGTTTCTCAACAACAGGTAAAAGCGGAGGTGTGACAATTAACTCATACCAAAAACTTAATATATCTTTTATCACTGTTTCTCAACAACAGGTAAAAGCGGAGGTGTGACATAGAAGTTAAGGTAAAAAAAAATTTTTAGGAAGATATTTCATGACATTCTAAAAATAAATTCATATTTTTGTGATTATCTTTTAGGCAAGCCATATGCTAGAAGGGGTTTTCTTTAATTTCTCATTACTTTCTCTGTACCAAATCTTCTGACGCAACACTTTATCTTTACAATTTTACATTACCTTTACATTATCTTTAAAACTATTTGTCAAATATTGTCTCGGAACAACACAACAACAACACAACTGGAACGCTTTTAAATGCATGATGACAGTAACTAAAATTATGAGCAGCAGCTTTTTAACACATATTGATCAGATCAAGGTAATTTAATCTGAGCAACGTATTACCTATATTAGTTCAATATTTTAACAGAAAAACACATAATTCATAAACAGATAGACAAACGGAAGCCAAGAAAACCCTTATTGGACAGGCTAGGCGACAGTTAGTCTCAATTTTTGATTGCAAGGCAGACCGACTCCACAGACCGACATTTACCGTATGTCTGCCTCTATGTCGTGGAAGAGAGATATTGACCTGTGCAAAAATATCACAATATCGCGACTGGCGTGCAATTAGTTGGACTAGGCGACAGTTAGTGCAACTAATTGTACGCGAGTCGCGATATTGTGATAATTTTTGCACAGGTCAATATCTCTCCAGGATTCTGCCCAAACACGAAAATATCTCAGAACAGTTCTGACGTCGAATTATTTGGAGTAGGCGACAGTCTAAACCCTGGTTGGGATCTGAACCCATACCCATGATGTAGAGATGGTACCTAAGGCTATGTATTCAACGACAACAACAACAAATCGTGTGCAAAACTGAAGCGCATATCGCTTATCTCACACTTGCAATAATTTAACATAGAACCGTGCATTAAATACGGGGATTTTTGACAGCGACATCGGCTTCATTGTTTTTGGTTGATTAGCTAAAGAAAGGTGATTGTCATTTCTTATTAACTGACACTACCATTTTATTTATACTACAGAACGTCTGCATTATATTAACCGAAGTTTCTGTAACGGTCAATATGCAAATTAGGTACATTTGTAAACACAAGGTGCGTGTCATAAAAAGCGAAATAACTTCTTTCGGCACAGTTTTTGGTATGGTTTTGGTGTGACCATGAGATAGAATATACATTTTTATATCGCTCTGTTTTTAACTCATACATTTTGAGGCCTTGATTATTCTTGGCAAACAAATTTTGTAAATTGTTGAGGGATTCGATGTCGTAAAATTCATACAGTCTATTTATATTTTTTCCTCATGAATAATGTTTTATTTTCTATGATCATACCATACCTGTAAATTATCGGCAGTAATAAATAAAAAGAATGTCTTTAAATGAGTTCGTTTGAAAATGAAAGATAGTGCTCAACTTTTTTGTTTGAATGATTATTCATAGATCTTGAAGTAAACTATAGATTTAGGAAACACATCTGAATCTATGCATACTTTGTTCAGATAACTAAATAGTCCTAGAAGAGTTATCTGTCACTGGCTTCACTTTTCCAAGTAGGACCAAATTTTTCGGATTAAATATTGCCTTTCAGCATGAAAAATGAAGTATGAAAGTTAAACCATTATATAATTGAGGTACTCCAGTATTAAGTTTTCAACAGAAAGTAATATCAGATGCAGTTTGAATTTTTAGGTACCATCTCTACATGATGTCAATTACTTACTAAACACTAGCTCAGCGCTCTTATCATTTCAGCTAACCTGTAAGTCCATGGATAACAGCAAAATACATTACATAATACTACTGATTAATCTTCAGCAAAATTAGACTGAACTAAGTCTTCATGACACAATCACAAATTATGTCATAAGTAAAAATTGCAGTTCAATTTCAGCAACAAATTCAACTGGAGTACAGGACAAATTACCTTATCCATCGAAACAAATCATTTCAACAATAAACTCACCAAAAGAATATAACAGAATGCATGTTTGTTCACACATAAACAGAGAAAACAAGGAAATGGTTTTGACCGCTGTCCCCCTTGGCTAGGATAAATTGCAAGAGCCGAGCACCGGTTCTTTATTTCCGGCCCGGTGTGCAACACGAATTTTCCGAAGTTATTGAACATTTCTCAAAGAACTAAATATGTTTCAGAGAAAACTCCTTGCTCTTAATCACCATCAACCACAAAAATTTAATTCATCAGGTAAAATCATCTGTGTCCCGTTATATTTTTATTATATTCATGTGAAACACAAATGACGTACTATTCGGATAGGTAGTGGCTATTCGTACGGGACCCCCAGTCTATTCGTACGGCTCTCCCGTATGAATAGTGAAATAGCCCGCAGGTTGCTATTCGTACGCCAGTTTTGTATTAGGTAGTTTTATATTTTATTCTAATATGACCTGGCAATGCAACGATATTAAATGTTGACATCATGTCGACGTGATATTTAGCGCCATGTAAAAGTAAAGTAAAGTAAGCTTTATTTAAAGTCGGCAAGAGGATACAACAATACAACATAAGTTCATAAGAGCTTTTTAACCGACTACATATAATACACTGACGAATCGAGAAATAGCGCTTTCAGATTTGATCATCTGTTTTACTTAAAAACACGTTTGAAACGAAATGTCGCATAGCAAAACTGTCTTGATTGATTTACACACACACACTGAGTTGCTAATTCACTGTGCAGAATAAATCGCCATCATTTGAGCTTTAATTGATTCTTACTATTCCACAAGACGTATTACCATTTCCAGTAAAGGCGTGCATAAACAAAGGAGTGTGGCAACCTACCATTTGGCCCCATACATCTGCAAAGAAACAGTTCTATCACATTTGAACTAATTTTTACAATAAAAGATGTATTAGAATCGAAATAATTTATAGCAAAGCCTTACGAAATAATCCACTCGGGCTATGCCCTCGTGAAATTATTACGCTTAACATATAACTGCCCATCTTGTATAAATAGTGTTAAAACAATGTTTTGCTATAAATTATTTCTTAACTAAAATCATTCAACTGATATATTTTCAACCGATTTCTTTACTTTTCTTTATATTTCAGTCACACATCCAGAGATTTCAAATATAGAAAAGGGCTATTTTTATGTCTACGTGCAATATTGTTGTCATCGTATGATGTATATTAGTTACAGAAAGGGTTCCGTTATAGTTAAATAACAGTATTCAACTCTATCCAGTTGAATATCTGTATTCAACTACATCCAGGCCATACCTCGGGGAGCTAGTCGCTTTCAGTCGTGGCCCATAAAATATAAGTATGAAATATGAATAAAATAAAATCCAGTAAAAAAAATGCATAAAATACAGATTATTATACGGTAATGAAATATTGATAATGAATACATAAGGTATGGATAGATACGACAATACAAACATGTTATTTGTGCTCTTTTTTTTCTTCTTTTTTCTTCTTCTTTTTTTGCAGAATGCATCTTTTTGTACAAATTTGAAATATCAATAATGAATACGGCTCTCCCCTATGAAAAATGAAGTAAGACAATACATAAGTTACGGATAGATACGAGAATACGAACATGTTACAAATGTAATAAAGATGCTCTTCTTTTTTTTCTATTCTTTATTATTATTATTTTTTTTGCAGAATGCATCTTTTTGTACAAATGTGAAATATTAATAATGAATGCGGCTCTCCAGTATGAATAATGAAGTAAGATAATACACAAGATACTGATAGGTATGTTAATATGAACATGTCATAAATGTGTTCTGCTTTTTTTTATTTTTTTCTTTTTTAAATTTTTTTTGCAGAATGCATCTTTTTGTACAAATGTGAGAACGAAGCAAGCTGGAAAACAAACTGGTTCTCATCATTTTCAGTAGTCATCATTGACAATAATTACATGGTTTCTATGTCATAAAGTAATGTGTATATAAATGTGCTCATATAAATAATAAGGAAATAATATAAACATTTTATTCTACATGAAATCACTTCCTGTTTGTTTGTCTTCTCTGGATTTGCGACTGAAAAATAAAGAAAAGTAAAGAAATCAGTTGAAAATATATCAGTTGAATGATTTCAGTATAATATAATACTATGTAGTACAAAACTGCCATACGAATAGCAACCTGTGGGCTATATCACTATTCGTACGGGACGGTACGAATAGCCACTTCCATTCAGGTAAATCACCCCGGCCCTGTTTTTATTTTTTAAATCACTAACAAATTTCCTTTCCCTTTTATTTTGGCCCGATTTTCTTTTATTTTCTACTAACAATCTTTGTGGCTTGATGCGCATGAAAGTGTCTTCGTCCCTGTAAAGGGTTAGACAGTATTGGAAGATAGATAGCTATATAAATCGGTGGTTGAACAAAGATGTAATTCTCACAGTATTTTGTCTTTAATTTTCGGAAAAGGATCTTTTAACATAAATCAATACAGTGAATTTTCTTATACATTGTATTTAGTCCAAATAATTTGACGTCAGAACTGATTCTGAGATATTTTTGTGATAGGGCAGAATCCCTCTCTTTACGTCAAAACCAGTAAAGACCTTTTCTGTGGTGAAAATAGATTTAGGTAAAAACACGATCAGGCAAAATACTTAAACGATGAAATTGTAAAACAAAATATAACTGAATCATTTTATGGTTTAAACATAACAGTAAAACACGTTAATAAAGCGTAAACACTATATGTTTCATTTGACTTCCTCTCTGTATTTACATGTCTGCCATTACACTCTTCCAAAACAGTACAGCTGACAGTGCTTTTATCGATCATGTTTTGACGTTTATTCACATAAACATCAGTTGAATGGAAGGAAAAAATGGATATTCTTTCCAGGTATCTTAAAATTTCACTAATATTTTTGTTCTTTAATAGTTAAAATGGAATTTTAAAAATCGCCACATAGAATTGTCACGGAAAGTTCACCACAGAAAAGGTCCTTCCTATGTTGTACATGGAGGAGAGATATTGACCTGTGCAAAAATTATCACAGTATCGTGACTTGCATACAATTAGTTGGACTATGTACATTGTATTGTGATTGCTGACTCAACAGCCTAGTGTTGGAGCGTCCGCAGTGAGTGAGGTCATTGGTTCAATCTCCGGCCCGTAAAAAGGCATGAAAAAATTGTAGGAGCTAGATTAGCTCACTTGCTGGGTGCTCAACATTAAAAGGGAAACTGGTCTCTTCTCTCATTTTCTCTCGTTAGTGAAAGCGGGGCCTGGCCATTAGTTTCCTTCAGGAATGACGGAGGTATTGATATTGATTTGTACAAATAATTTATTGTAGAACTCTAACATTGTAAATTAATTAAGTGTTGTTTCACAACTTAAACAACCTAAGATGGATTAGTACAATACTACAATTGTGATTAAATTTGACTTGACTATGTTACAGATGAGAATGAGTTTCGTAGTATGATTGTATGGTTAGAGGACCAGAAGGTGCGGCACTACAAGATCGAAGACAGAGCAGGATTACGTAATACTTCATCCTCAGACTGGCCAAAGGCCTTGGAAAATGTAAGCCCGTTGATCCATTTTGATTCAGTAGACTTTAGTTTAGAAATGCCAGATAAGATAAGATTTATTTAAAGCTGAGAAAATAGTATAGCAAACAGGTATAACATAAGTTCATTTGAGCTTTTGAACCAACTATATAGCAAATATCAAAACAGAAGTATAAAAGCAGCAATAATAAGAAAATTTAATGCATTATGAACTTAATTAAATTGAGTCAGTTTTCTCCCTGGTTAAAACTACCACTAATCATATTTGTACTGAACAAGCTCTGAGTCTCAAACATGCTCTATGAACACATTTTAGCACAGATCTATGCAGCATATTCAGAGTGACCATGCTGTACAAAATGAGGCACAATTTTGTTGAAGTTTATCCAGATCCTCCTCTATGGCAATCAGATTCGGTCATGATTCCTAATAAAGCCTTTTGTGCATTGTCAGTTGGGGAATCACAACTTCAATCACTCGTCATGTTTCTGTAGCAGATTGTTACATTTCTTGTGTGTGCATGCATGACTTTGACAATGTCATTCAAATAAATTTAATCTAATTTAATTTGTCTTCTATTGACAAAAATTTGCAAATCTCATGCTTTTATAATACACAAGTTCAGCACAAAGGGGTCAAGCACATCAGTGGATTGTGTTTAGATGTAGAGGAGTGAGTTTAATGACTTATTTTTTTGTGCCCTAGAGCCAAAATTATCAAACCCCCATACTGTTGTGTCTGCTCTCTTAAAAGTGATAAAAAAAACGCCTTAAAGGGCATGAAGAAATGGTAAAAACAGGAAGTTAGTGGTGAATCTGGTGACCGTAAATGTATTAGTGCGCTAATACGTAATTAGTACAGGGATCGAACCAATAGGGGAACAAAAGTGCTGGTACTGGTACCATGTCTAGCTAGCATTAAGTTGGCATTCATTTTCTATGGTCATATTCCTTTGACTTTACTCAGAACATTCTGCACATACTCAAAGTCAATGGAATGAAAAAGAGTAGTTTTCTGGAATTTCCAAAATATGTGCAAAGTGTTCTTAATAAAACATGGTGCAGACAGAACAGTTATGTGATAATATTTGCCACAATGGATAGGAGGTCTTGGTTCCTATCCGCTGTGGATAATCTCAATAGGGCTGGGTATCGGAGCAGTACGGTGTACTATTTTATTTCTTTAACAACATGACGACAATTAGATGACTACTCTAGAATTTTTAGAACACTGGTCAGAGTAGACAAAGGAGTATGGCCAATGTTTTTGGGTAGGCTGTTTCTTGTTGTTCAATGGATGTGAAATGTGCTGGAAATAAGTGTGTTTTTGCTAAGACATGGCTCATTAAGTAGGTACCCTTGATTGACCTTAGTGGACAGTAAGTATAAAGTAGAATAAAAATTAAAGCAGTTTGAGGTGTGAAACTGGGGTTAAATAACAGGCAAAAATGTGTTAGGCATGTAACAAACATATTGAAAAATTTGTCTTTAAAAATAAGAAAAAAAGGTCTTGAAAAAGAGCTGGAAAAGTCCTGAAATTTTTGCGTGGTGAGTTCATGAACCCTGTTTTTATTTCAGTATGCGAATGACCTTGGATGTCCATACCCGATAAGTGAGAGAAACCCTATGATAGACTGGCTGTTGGGGTACGCTGTAAGACTGGAGTATGGTGATGATGGTTTGTATATAAAATCACTTAAATAGATTTCCTGCATTATTGTGCATAGTGACATGTTTAGATTTAAACAAAAGTCACAATGTAAGCCTATCCTTAAATAAGTTTATTATACCCCCACAAAACGAAGTTTGGGGGTGTATATAGGAGTAAGCTTGGCGGTCGGTCCGTTGGTTTTGCATGGTTTCCGGATGATAACTCAAGAAAGGATTGACCAATTGAAATAATTTTTGGTACACAGGTGTAACATCAGAAAATACAGGTCAAGTTCGAATTTGGGGTCAGTAGGTCAAAGGTCAAGGTCACAGTGACCCTGAACAGTTAAACGGTTTCCGGATGATAACTTGAGAACGCTTGGGCCGAGGATTATAAATTTTGTTACACAGGTGTAACATCATGAAATGCAGGTCAAATTCGACTTTGAGATTTGTAGGTCAAAGGTCAAGGTCACAGGGACTTGGAACAGTTAAATGGTTTCCGGATGATAACTTGAGAACGCTTGGGCCTAGGATCATAAATTTTGGTACACAGGTGTAACATCATGAAATGCAGGTCAAGTTTGACTTTGAGGTCTGTAGGTCAAAGGTCAAGGTCACAGTGACTCGGAACAGTTAAATGGTTTACGGATGATAACTTGAGAACGCTTGGGCCAAGGATCATAAATTTTAGTAAACAGGTGTAACATCATGAAATACAGGTCAAGTTCTACTTTGAGGTCAGTAGGTCAAAGGTCAAGTTCACAGTGACTTGGAACATTTAAACGGTTTCCGGATGATAACTTAAGAATGCTTGGGACTAGGATCAGGAAACTTAATCTGGAGGTTGGCTTTGACATTGGCTTAGTTCTGTGACAAGGCCATATTGTGGGGGTATAATTCGTCACTCTTGTGACAACTGTAGTTTTGTAAGCTCAGATCCAGAAGTTTATTGGTAGTTAGGTATTAGTTTTCTTCAAATCAATAGTCATTACTATACAGAGCTCAATAAGACATAAACAGAGCAAAGTTAAGGTGCATTAGAAGTGTTTTATTTGATGTCTGTAGTCTGTACTTCTAAAAACACTTCCAGAGGTAAAACATTGTTTGGGTATATTGTAAAATACAAGTAGGAAATACCATTTAATGCACCACTGTGCTTTGTAACATATGAGTAGCAAAGGTAATTACCAGTTCATGCACCACTGTGCTTTGTAACAAATGAGTAGCAAAGGTAATTACCAGTGCATGCACCACTGTGCTTTGTAACATCTGAGTAACAAAGGTAATTACCAGTGCATGCACCACTGTGCTTTGTAACATATGAGTAGCAAAGGTAATTACCAGTTCATGCACCACTGTGCTTTGTAACATATGAGTAGCAAAGGTAATTACCAGTTCATGCACCACTGTGCTTTGTAACATATGAGTAGCAAAGGTAATTACCAGTTCATGCACCGCTGTGCTTTGTAACATATGAGTAGCAAAGGTAATTACCAGTTCATGTACTGCTGTACTTTATAACATATGAGTAGCAAAGGTAATTACCAATTCATGTACCATTTTACTTTGTAAAATACATGTAGCAAAGGTGATTACCAGTTCATGTGCCATTTTACTTTGTAAAATACATGTAGCAAAGGTAATTACCAATTCATTTTACTTTGTAAAATACATGTAGCAAAGGTGATTACCAGTTCATGTGCCATTTTACTTTGTAAAATACATGTAGCAAAGGTGATTACCAGTTCATGTACCATTTTACTTTGTAAAATACATGTAGCAAAGGTAATTACCAGTTCATTTTACTTTGTAAAATACATGTAGCAAAGGTGATTACCAGTTCATGTGCCATTTTACTTTGTAAAATACATGTAGCAAAGGTAATTACCAATTCATTTTACTTTGTAAAATACATGTAGCAAAGGTGATTACCAGTTCATGTGCCATTTTACTTTGTAAAATACATGTAGCAAAGGTGATTACCAGTTCATGTACCATTTTACTTTGTAAAATACATGTAGCAAAGGTGATTACCAGTTCATGTACCATTTTACTTTGTAAAATACATGTAGCAAAGGTAATTACCAATTCATTTTACTTTGTAAAATACATGTAGCAAAGGTGATTAGCAGTTCATGTGCAGTTGTATTTTGTAAAATGCAGCCCTTAATATCTTAATGTATTTTTGATTTCAGCTGAGAAGTTAAGATCTGTCAAACCACACACACTGGGCTCCTCTGATGGTAACAAACCTCCCCAGGGTGGAGCATCTTCTAATCCATTAGATGCTTTAGATTGTGAGTGTTGCACTGTTATTGTGTGTTATGGCCCTCATTTCATGTTGTTTTTTTTAATAATAATAATAATGCCAGCAAATGTCAGTTAGGTTATTTAATTTAATTTTTTAATTTGGGCAACAAAAATGACATATTTTTTGCTGTTCTAAGAATTAATTTGATCAATTATACAAATTACAATACCAGTGAATTTCCTTCAGCAGGTTTTAATGCAGTTCCACTTTGACTTTTATAGAAAAAAACTCCTTTTCACTTTCAAAATGCTTCTAGAGCTCCCCTTCTGAAAGGGCCCCTACTCCATTTCCCAGAATGGAAGGAAGGGACCTATGTGTAGTATTGTAAATAGAGGATATTACATGAGTGTCTTTTCATATTCAATTTATTGTACCCCCCAACAACAAAGTTGTAAGGGGGAGTATACTGGTTTCAGGTTGTCTGTCTGTCTGTCCGTCTGTCCTTAGACGCAATCTTGTGCGCACCATCTCTCCTTATCCCCTTGACAGAATTTAATGAAACTTCACACAAGTGATCAGTAACAACAGTAGTTGTGCATGGGGCATGTTAGGTTCTTTCAGAAAAAAAATTTGCAGAGTTATGGGACTTTGTTTTTTTGTTACTATACTATATACATAGACACAATCTTGTGCGCACCATCTCTCCTCATCCCCTTGACACAATTTAATGAAACTTCACACAAGTGATCAGTACCAACAGTAGTTGTGCATGGGGCATGTTAGGTTCTTTTAGAAAAAAAATTTGCAGAGTTATGGGACTTTGTTTTTTTGTTACTATACTATATACATAGACACAATCTTGTGCGCACCATCTCTCCTCATCCCCTTGACACAATTTAATGAAACTTCACATAAGTGATCAGTAACAACAGTAGTTGTGCATGGGGCATGTTAGGTTCTTTCAGCGATAAAAATTGCAGAGTTATGGGACTTTGTTTCTTGTTAACATACTATGTACATACAGTCTGCATATGCAATCTTGTGCGTGTCTAATCTACCAAACCCTTACACACAATTTAATGAAACTTCACACAAGTGATCAGTACCAACCCTAGTTGTGCATGGTGCATGTTACATTCTTTTAGATAAATATTCTGCATAGTTATGGAACTTTGTTTTTTGTTACTATACTGTATACATACAGTCTATATACATACAGTCCACATAATTATGCAATCTTGTGTGCGTCAAATTGCAATGTACTGTGTCAGTGCATGCGGGGGGTACATTCATCACCTTTAGTGATAGCTCTAGTTAAACAAGTTGAATAAAATCCAGTACTGGACCCAGCGTCGACGTCCTTCCACGTCCGCACTTTGGTTAAAGTTTTGATGCACTTTCTCTTTATCTTTGTTATTACTTGATGGATTTGCTTGAAACTTAAAATAGGTGTTCCTCATCATCACCCACATCATATGGCACAAGGGTCATAACTCTTTCACCAATATTTCTTGAATTATCCCCCCTTTTTACTTAGAATTTCAGGTTGAAGTTTTGGTGCACTTTCACTTTATCTCAGTAAGTACGAAATGGATTTGATTCAAACTTAAAATAGTTATTCCACATCATCACTCACATCATATGACACAAGTTCCATAACTCTGGCACCAGTTTTTTTTATGAATTATGCCCCTTTTTTTCTTAGAATTGTATGTTAATTTTGATGCATTTTCACTATATCTCTGTTATTTCAGAAGGGATTTGATTCAAACTTAAAATAATTGTTCATCATCATCACATCATTTGACACATGGGCCATAATTGTGACACTTGTATTTTATGAGTTATCCCCCTTTTTACTTAAAATTCTAGGTTAAAGTTTTTATGCACTTTCACTCTATCTGTTATTACCAAACAGATTTGATTCAAACTTTAAACAGTTGTACCACATCATCATCCACATCATATGACACAAGGACGATAACTCTTACACCAATATTTTTTTTGATTATCCCCCTTTTTGCTTAAAATTTCAGGTTAAATTTTGATGCACTTTCAGTTTATCTCTGTTATTACCAAATTGATTTGATTCAAACTTAGAATAATTGTACTACATCATTACCCACATCATATGATACAAGGGTCGTAACTATTGCACCAATATTTCATGAGTTATGCCCCCTTTTTACTTAGAATTTCAAGTTAATTGTGGTGCACTTTCACTATATCTTTGTCATTACTTAATGAATTTAATTTAACCTAAATTAGTTTTTCCAGATCATCATCCTCATCATATGGCATAAGGTCAGTCACTCTGGCACAAGTATTTTATGAGTTATATCCCCTTTTTACTTAGAATTTCAGTTTAATTTTGATGCCTTTTATATCTTTGTTGTTACTAAATGGATTTAATCAAACTTAAAATGGTTGTTCCACTTACATCATCACTCACATCGTACAATACAAGTTTGATAATGCTGGCCCCAGTATGTTCTGAGTTATGCCTTCTTTTTACTAATAGAATTTCTGGTTCAAGTTGTAATGCACTTTTGTTGTATCTCCAGTATTACTAAATAGATTTGATTCACACTTAAAATAGTTGTTCCGAATTATTAGTCACATGATATGACACATGGTGCATTACTTTTGCAGAAGTTTCCCTTGAATTATGTTCCTTTTATACTGATTTATTGATTTGAGACTTAAGCTATTGTCCAATATGTTCATCCACATTTGAGTCATTCAACACTCCAGTGACAGCTTCAGCTTTCTCAGATGTACCCAATTTCACTATCCAACATTGAAATAGTGGAGCGCGCTGTCTCCTGTGACAGCTCTTGTTAATGGCTTTATTACACTCCCGCAACATCAAACATGTGATAAAAGTTTTTAATGCTAATTTAAGAGAAATTCAGATTTATCTGAGAAAAACATTTGACTGAAACAACCATTTTCAGGAGTATTTAACAGTTATGAGACCTTTAAGGAAAAAGATTACTTTAGGAGTTCATTTTTTTTTCTTATTTACATGCTTTTCTTCTTCAATAGTTGTGATTTTAATTGAGATTGTTTATGAAGCCCTTTAGAACTAATTTAAGTTTCCTTTTTCAGATTTTGTTTTGCTTTCTACTACTACTGTATTTGCTGGCAATGACATAAAATTAGAAAAAAATGCACTGATAAAAAGAAAATTTGGAAAAAAGATCATTGATATTACTGTTTACAGTGTTTAATTTTGCACAGCAGCCTTGACCTTTTCAATTAAAATTCCTTTGTTGTAGGTTAGACTTTCAGACTTTGTATATCAGTAATTTTATAACTGTTAAAAAACAAATTTTTTATGCAAGTATGTCTGTTAGTTATGTTATATCTTCTTTATAAAAAGACTTTCCTTTTAATTGAAAAGTAATTGTAGACACAACAGTACTTTAAAAAAGAAACTGCTTATCAGATAATTTTGTTTACAGTTGAGGATCCTGATTTTAAGGCCGGAGTGACTTCCCTTGCAATGATGTTACAGATTCCTCCATATCACGATCATCTTGAACAGCTGAAGGTATTTCTTTGTCTTTGTATGCTCCTAAATTGAGACAAAATGTAATTAAACTCTCTGTCTGTTAGTTCATCAATTCCATGTCCTGTACACATCATGTCACAACTCCAGCAAACAGTTCAGGAATTCAGATGTATCAGTAAGAAATAATAAGTTCCCAAGTGTGGTTTATAGTAGAATAACCTGTGTTTTGAGTTCTTATGCGTAAGAATATATCACGAAGACCGTAGGCCTGAGTGATATATTGTTTCACATAAGAACGAAAAACTAGGGTTATTCTACGATAAATCACACTTGGGAACTTGTTATTTCGATTCTAACACGACATACTAGTATCAACAGTGTTAGAAAAAATGGTAACTACTTTTTACGACCTGGATCGGATGATGTCATTGCACGCGAGTGGTTTATTGCAGAATAACCAGAGATAGATTTTGCTCTACATGTATGTAGGTTATTTGCTGGTCGTGTTAGAATTATGTTTACACAGATGTTTAGCATATCAACTTGTGCTGCAGTAACCATTGTTATTTAAATAAACAATTTTCTGATACACAGTAGGTAGTAGAAGTTAAGAAGGGTGCGTCCTGTTTCTGTTGATAGTCAAATGTCAAAAACCAAATAAGTGACTATGCCTATGTATTTGAACCTCAGATTTGTATAATTACTCTTAACCTTTACCCTGCTATATTTCTAAAATGGACTGGTCCATCATTCAATTTGGGCAGAACTATTCATCATCTGAAGGGGTGTTTACTGAAAATTTACTGACTGAATAGCGAACAGTGCAGACCATGATCAGACTGCACGGATGTGCAGGCTGATCTTGGTCTGCACTGGTCGCAAAAGCAGAAACACTTACCGCCAGCAGGCTAAAGGTTAAGGACAGTTTAACCAAAGTCAATACTCTCACCTATATCAAATTCCAGGAAGCTACTAACATGTATGTCTTTATTGCATAACTGAAATACTGTTTAAAAATGGTGCTAAAGAACAATTGGTTTGAAGATTGTGTATTTGTTATTATTTTGTTTAAAAAGATTTCTTGATTGTTTACAGGCAATATGTATTGTTGTGAAAGAGAAATTATCCATAGAGGCATTAGACAGAGCTGGAAAAGAACAACAGGTAACATTATTTTTACTTCAAATTTCCTTGTGTCAAATGAATGTTTGTGTTAGAAATGATAATGGAAGTCTCTAAAGTTGTTGTACTGAAGCAGTTAGCTTTCTGTAAAATATGTTACTTATTTAAAGTAGAATATGTATATTCTGGAAAAAATAATTGTTTTGCGTTATTTCTCCATTCCATTTATGTTAGCATTTTTAGCTCGACTTTTCGAAGAAAAAGTAGAGCTATTGCACCCGCCCCTGCGTCGGCGTCACTGTTGGTTAAAGTTTTTGATAAAGTCAAATATCTCTGTTACTATCAAAGCTATTGACTTGAAACTTAAAATAGTTATTTACTATCAAAGTCTACACCAGGAAAACAATCCTCATAACTCTGATTTGAACTTTGAAAGAGTTATGCCTCTTTTTAACGTAGAATTTTTATACGCCCGAAGGGACGTATTATATGATACCCCCGGTGTCCGTCCGTCTGTCTGTACGTCCGTCCATCCGTTAGCAATTTCGTGTCCGCTCTGTAACTCTTGAACCCCTTGAAGGATTTTAAAGAAACTTTACACAAATGTTCACCACACCGAGACGACGTGCAGAGCGCAAGTTTTGGATGTCTTGCTTCAAGGTCAAGGTCACAATTAGGGGACAAAGGTCATATCAGTTTGTTTCGTGTCCGCTCTGTAAGTCTTGAACTGCTTGAAAGATTTCAAAGAAACTTGGCACAAATGTTCACCACACCGAGACGACGTGCAGAGCGCATGTTTCGGATGACTCGCTTCAAGGTAAGGTCACGCTTAGGGGTCAAAGGTCATATATGACTTTGCTTTGTTTATACTGCTCTGCATTGCAGTGCTCTTGTTTTTGTTTGGCAGATCCCTTTTTTTGTTCACTTACAATGAAATATTTTTGAATTACTTCCTTTTTATGTTACTATAAATAGCTTATTTTGAAACTTTTTTATTATTGGCTGTAGGGAAAAACCGAGACCACTTTTCTGTGGTACAACATGGATGGTACCTCCAATTTTTATGTGTATTTTGACATACCTGTACCTGGTAAGGATTTTTTTGTGGACTTAGACTTTTTTTTTAGAATTTCTTCCCTTGTTGTTCCTGTCCTTTGGACTTCAACAGTCAAGTTCTTTAAATTTTGCTCCCATCCTCTGATGTAACCCTTCGGGTGTATATTGCCCTGCTTGGCGGAGCTCTTGTTTGGTTCAAGTTTTTGATAAAGTCAGATATCTCTGTTACTATCAAAGCTTTTGACTTGAAACTTAAAATATTTATTTACTATCAAAGTCTACACCAGGAGAAACAATCCCTATAACTCTGATTGAATTTTGAAAGAGTTATGCCCCTTTTTAACATAGAATATTTTGGTTAAAGTTTTATATAACATCCAATATCTCTGTTGCTTTCAAAGCTATTGACTTGAAACTTAAAATAATTATTTACTATCAAAGGCTACACCAGAAGAAACAAACCCAATAACTCTGATTTGAATTTTGACAGAGTTATGCCTCTTTTACTGGCAAAGCTCTAATTCATAGTCAAGCACTGAGAAAAGTCGAGCCCGCTGTCTTATGGACAGCTCTTGTTTCATATGTGATAATGAATAGTAACAAAATTTTACAGGACAGAATCTTTTATTTTGTCTCAACAATTGAAAGTAGGCACAAGAACAGATTATTGGAATGGCATGCCAATAACCGGAAGTAATTATGTTTATATATGTAATAAACAACCTGTTAAATGACTGTTTCTTGCCTGAAGCGGTTACTGGTACTCTTTCAAAATATATAAGAATTCAAACTTCGCCCTCTTGTCATCAGATACAATTTTATATTTTGTCATGTCAAAACCACTTTTGTATGTTATGCCATTGCCATTTAACTTGTTCTGACAAATTTTGTGCTTTACTATACAAAAGTATATGGAGAGTTGTCCTAACCACCCTGATGTTGGCTTTTGCATCCACGATTGCGTCAAGATTGTTAAAGTTTAGATGCACTTAAACTATATCTTTGTTATAACACAGAGATTTGCTTCAAACTTGAATCAGTTGTTCCTGATCATCACCCACATCATATGAGATAAGGTCCATAACTCTGGCACATTATTCTCTCCAAGGTGTATGAGCCTTCTGTGCTCAAGCAAGCAGAGTTTTACTGTAGTCCTTGTATATTAGTATATGTTAATACAGTTTTATGAACATATAAACAAATGAAAAATTATGGAAATTTCAGGGAGAACCGGCGACTTTAGAGACTTTAAACCTGGGATTTGATACAGGAGGTAATAGTTTATATCATATACTTTCTGTATATTCCATTCAGCTTCTAGAACAGTGTTCTAGAAAGGGTTATTTTTTGGCCGTTTTATTAGCCGTTATTCAGCTATATTCCCAATGCCAAAAAGTATGTATTTTTCTCAAAATGAGTGCAAAAATTCCCAATCTACATTCTGAAAAAAATTTCATCAAAATTGCACAAACATTGACCAAATTATGGACAATTTTGTAATGGAAGTATGTTAAAAGAGGTTGTACAATGTGAAACAAGTGTATGAGAAAGTGCTTAAACACATCTTTACTATATCCTATGGGACTAAATATTTCCCAGTTGAAACATTTACGCATCAAAATTCCCAATTTTGGGGGTATTGGCTATGTTCCCAAATTAGCTAGAAAAACCCTGCTAGAATTTTAGAGTAGTATGTGTTTTGAAATACATGTAATTGCCAGTGGCATGCAAGTCTTACTAAGAAATGCTAAAGCACTAATGGAATGGATAGGAGCTGCTTCAGCGGTCATTCAGTTTCATTGGAACTGTGCTGTGATCTGAACAATTTGGAACTGCTGTCCTATAATCCAGACATTTTGGAGCTCTGGTGTACTACCTAGACATAAAATATTTACAGAGTTTTCAGAACTCTCATTAGAATACATGTATGTGGTTCGTTTAAAACAAGAAAGGTACGTGAAACTGGTTTCTGATCTTTTGACGTTTTGTTTGGAATTTTTGCCTACGGTAACTTTCTAATATTCAGTATTATCCGGAAAAGCAGATATTTTGAAAACCTGAAATTCTGACCTCGTAAGTTCTGTACCAAACCAGTTGGTGCACCTTAAAAATCTCAGATTATGTTTACACGCAACTTAAACTGATTGTGAATAAAATAAGTCAGAAATGTAACACAGAAAAAAAAAAACACACAACCTAGTGACTTACTTTTGCTTGCCTTGTGAACTTTGTGAAATTCATTCTGATAATACCGGTATTATTATACTAAGACTAAGTACAGCTATACTACAAGATGACAGGTGGACAATTTAGGCCCTCCTTGATTTAATATATTTCACAACTTATCTACAAACTTATTCATTCAAACTCTTTTCGGTATGGTTTTAAAAACATAGATAAATAACTATCCTCACAGTAGAAACAAAATGTGGTCTAAACGCAACTTAATACATCAAGTACAGTGTATAATCCTACATGTACATTCTTTCAGAAAATGTTTAGACATTAAACTAGGTACTTGTACTTCGCAATTTTTATTTTGCAAATCATTTATAATCACCATCATGGAAATACAAAAGAATACAGTTATTCTGTGGCGCATCTTTAAGACATTAGTTTCCTAAGAAGCGTGACTGTAGAGTTAAAATCTGTTAATGTAAAAGTTACTTGATATTCAGAAATGTTATTTACTAACTATTTTTTCATTTGTTTCACAGATTACATTATTAATGAAGCTGCTAAGATTTTACGCCTCCTGCACATCAGAGATCTACGCGAACTTCAGTCCAGTATTAACCAGGCTATAGTTGCTGTACAAACCATTACTGCCAATCCTAAAACAGACAGTAGACTCGGAAAAGTGGGGAGATAGTGAAAATACGGCGATCATTCTATTGAACCTACCTGCCTGGATAATACGTCTGCTTTTTCCGAAATCTGACGACAGAAAGAAATTGCTTCATTTGTCAGTTAGTTTTTGTCTGGATTACTTCTAGGTTCCAGACCTTTGTTAAGGTAGTTCTGCACATTTGGATCAAGATTAAAACACCGATTTTTCAACACTTAAGAATATAGATTCAGCAAATAAAAATGATTTGAGCATGTACTCGATTTTTTTGATAGACTGTTTGGAAAGATTTTGACTTTACTCAAGTTTTCATAATGGGAGTCAGTTGGAAAATCTCAATTTTGATGACATTTTTGCAAATAGATATTATGTTATAATTAAAATTTTAATGAAACTTTTCACAATTATAAATCAACATACTGTATGTTATCAGTCAGATACAATGTATAGATCTTTGTGCTTATTTTGAGATATCATTAATGGTTAAGGTTGATGACTTCAAATTCATTGTCCTACACTGTTGTGGGTTTGAGCTTCACTCGGGGCATTGAATTCTTCATGTGAGGAAGCTATTCAGCTGGCGTATGGAAAGTTGGTGGTTCTACCAAGGTGCCTGCCCATGATGAAATAATGATTGAGGGGCACCTTCCTCCAACATCAAAGCCCCCCCCATCCCCACCCCACAGGGGCAGACATATTGTTTTGCCCGTCCGCGTTTTTGCCCTGTCCGTCCGTCTCTCACACTTCATTTCCGATCAATAACTTGAGGTCACAGGGGCCTGAACATGGAAAACTGTTTCCGATCAATAACTTGAGAACCACGTGACCCAGAACGTTTAAACTTCATGGGATGATTTGATATGCTGACTAGATGATCCCTATTGCATTTCAGTCACTCAGTCAACCAATTGTGTCTCTTTGACATTTGCTCCTGTCCCCTATTGACCTCTTGCCTATTACTACTATGCAATGGGGATACATGTGCTTTTCTACAAAAGCATCTTCTAGTCGTCTTTGTTTTGAAAGAAAGGATATATGTCTAAACACTTCAACTGTGGTTGTCGAAAGAAGTAAACTGATGCTAGAGATTTACACCAAAGACAAGGGTTGTCATTCTTTGCAAACACAGGTACAATAAAAATCTCAAATTTTGCTTGTTAATAAAAAAAAAATATTTGATAAAAGTCACATTTGTAAATTAAGTTTTGTTATTTGAAGGACTTAAAAATCAATTTCTAGACTTTATTTAATGTGTTTCCTAACTTTTAAAATTTGAGTTTCTGTCTTTAAGAACTAGGATAAACACTACCAGTAATTGTCTTAATTTTTCTACAGTAACTTTCCATTTTACATGTAATTTTTAGCCTAACTTTTGCCTACCTGCTATATGCTACCTTAAGTAAAAAAAATTCCTGCATACTTTATATGCTATTAGAGTGTAAAAAAAGTTTCATTTTTTACTTGCAAAAATGTTTGAGAGAGGTTGATTTGAATTCTGTGAATCCTGTAATACTGGAATGTTCTAAGCATATTTAATAAGTATGTATTTTAAATGAATGGCTGTTATTGGATAAAAGTGCTATTTTGTTATAATTATATTTATGATATGATATATTGAATGCCTGAGAAAGACAGTAACATTTTCATTTTTGGTTGTGTTTTTGTTGAATGAGCATTATGAAGTAAAACTGGATGTTGAATTTATGAAAAATCAGTTTCAGTATACTTGTGTATCTGAAGCTGAAATTATGACAACTGAAATCTTAGATACAGTAATTTATGTTTCAGTGAATTAAATAATCATTGACTTTGTCAATACTATTGCTGCATTCACTGATATATGTAATGGTTATTAATTTATATGACTTACCAAAAATGACAAACCTTTTCGTATATAATGCTAATGAATTTCCATGACTAAATAAACATGAAAATCCTTTTCGTTGATTCAAGTAGTTTTCTGCCATATTGTTTTTTCCCCCTTCCCAAAAGCGGGATTTGGGTTTAGCAGTGCAGTCTGTCCCACAGTCTGTCACACCCTTTTTGTCAAAACGATAACTTTAAAATTGCTGATGGTATTTTTTATTGAAATTTTACATAACGATAGATGACAATGAGAGGTATTGCAGAGCAAAACAAACAGCACTTTATTGAATAATTTTCAAATTATCTCCCTTTTTAACTTGATTGAAAAATAAGGAAACCTGCTGTGCTAACCCAGGCATTGCTGTCTCCATTGCTTATAGGTTAAAGTTTTCATGACAAGCTTCGTAGTTTCACTATATCGTCTTAAGTACTGCCTCTTTTAATATAAAACTTCACATGATGGTTAGTCGTTGTAATAGGCAGACATCTGATTGTTAAGGTTCAGGTATTTTAAAGGTCAGGGTCACTGGGGCCAAATATTGTAATAGTGCTAGTTTAAGTTTTATGACAAGCTTCTCAATTTCACTATATCATCTAAATTAATGCCTCTACAATCATCAAACCTCACAATATGGATTAATCTTAGTAAGGGGCGGTCATCTTTTGGTGTAGGGCCAGGTATCTCAATATCAGATTCTGTATTAGAGTTGGTAATAACTTCAAAATTTATGGCATGTTTCTCAATTTCTCCGTATCTTCTGAAAATTATCATCTCACAATATTTCCGTCATACACCTATCTCAACTTCTACCCCATTCCCTTAGTGCTAAGAGAACATCTTATTGTAAACTTCTTTTATATGTATCAAATCTAGCTATATGCTCAAACCAAATATTGATCACTCCTTTGTTTGCAAATGCTACAACAATCACGCAATGTCAATCATAAACAACGATGTAACTTTTAAAGAAGATAATCATTTGAGATATTAAACTGATCTGACTTCTCTTTTGCTGTTTTGATAGTAACATAGTTCACAGTAACGTAGTTCACAAAAATAGGTTAAGTCTGTCTGACTTAAGAAACATGGTGCACAGTAAAACATTTTTGCTTTAATACGATACTGTTCACTAATATGTTTGTAGTGAGAAATAGGCATACCTTTTTATGCCCCCGAAGGGAGGCATATAGTTTTTGAACCGTCTGTCTGTCGGTCTGTCAGTCTGTCCGCATTTTTCGTGTCCGGTCCATATCTTTGTCATCGATGGAAGGATTTTCAAATAACTTGGCATGAATGTGAAACACAGTAAGACGACGTGTCGCGCGCAAGACCCAGGCCCGTAGCTCAAAGGTCAAGGTCACACTTAGACATTAAAGGATAGTGCATTGATGGGCGTGTCCGGTCCATATCTTTGTCATCGATGGATGGATTTTCAAATATCTTGGCATGAATGTGTACCACAGTAAGACGACGTGTCGCGCCCAAGACCCAGGTCCGTAGCTCAAAGGTCAAGGTCACACTTAGACGTTAAAGGATAGTGCATTGATGGGCGTGTCCGGTCCATATCTTTGTCATCGATGGATGGATTTTCAAATAACTTGGCATGAATGTGTACCACAGTAAGACGACGTGTCGCGCGCAAAACCCAGGTCCGTAGCTCAAAGGTCAAGGTCACACTTAGACGTTAAAGGATAGTGCATTGATGGGCATGTCCGGTCCATATCATTGTCATTCATGCATGAATTTTAAAATAACTACGCATGAATGTGTGACACAGTAAGACGACGTGTCGTGCGCAAGACCCAGCTCCGTAGGTCAAAGGTCCTAAACTCTAACATCGGCCATAACTATTCATTCAAAGTGCCATCGGGGGCATGTGTCATTCTATGGAGACAGCTCTTGTTTATTGCATATAGCAGTAATGTATGGTAACGTAGTTCACACAATAATGTAAAAATAATGGGGTATCGATTTTAAGGGGATTTTTTGAAATTTTATCAACGACATGAACGACATAATTTCATATTTTACCTTGTCTATGTTTTCACTGTCTTCGAGACTGATCATAGTACATATCTATACAAGTATTAATTTTAAATGTTCAGCTTAAAATGGTAACGTAGTTCACAGGGATTTCTGTAACAAGACAATATTGCTAAAAATGTTTTTATGTTTTTAAACTGCTTTGCAAAGTTGTCTTTGTACATGTCACCTATACAATGACATGCAAAAACTGCATACAAAAAGCACCTTTCTGGCAGAGTTTGTAGTCCAAAGTAAGCTATCCAGAGTTGTGACAGGGTATTTTTGCCAATTTCGGACCCTAATACGTACCATAATATGGCGTTTGACGCACGTAATTGTCCTGCCGTATTGACGTTACACACGGTCTACCAGAACGAGGCCTATCGACAAGCATTTCCGCGTCTCAGACACGTCGAATGAGACGCAGTATTGTCGAACGAGAGACGTTAAAACGTCTAGCGACTTGTTCTTGCGTTCTCTCACATTCGAGCATGGGCAAAACTTGGACCCTCTCTTCGTTTAGCCTCGGCATTATCAAAATCTGATTAATGTCAGAAAATCTCTGAAAATATAGTCGTATGTCGACATACACGTGTACCTGTGTAAAATTCGCTCAATAAAATTACATGGTTGACACACGGGCTGCACCAGGAAATCATGAACAGGTTATGAATTTATCAATGGGCTGAATGAAATCGTACGAGTTTCGGTTGGCTGTATTTGTCGGTCAGAGTAGGCCTACATGTACATTTCTGACATTGCCCAACAAACGAAAGGAACGTCAACTTTCGATAAGGCGTTTCTTTATCTCGTTAGTATAATAAGTTCTGTCAAAATACAGCTTGTATTTCAAAAGAAATATGAACAGGTAAAAAAATCCGTATTGTACCTTTTGTATTGTATGTTGGCGGGGTACTTTCACCTGACACTGTTTTATAAATTGCGCACGCATTTCTATTTCAGCATCGGCAGATATTTAAGATTTCGATCGATAACAATAAAAAAGGGTCATACAAAAGTAGCTAGATCTGGGATTTTGTATTCGGCTCCCTTGGCTTTTGCAAGGACGATTCACATTTGGCGCTTGTGCGCCTCGTGAGATCCGATCTGCTAAATTCCACTTGAAACTGAAACTGAGTAATTTGATTAAACGCCTATTTTTATACAATGACATATTCAGTGGCGTTGTACATAATAATAATAATAATAATAATAATAACAACAATATTAATAACGACAATAATAATAATAACAGCCTTATTTTAACAAACAGTCATGACCGCACCCCTCCCCTTGAGGTCATTGTACCCCATTACATGGTACGCCCAGACGGGCTGCATATAGATGTTCAAACCCCCCGGTTAATGGTTCTATCATATACTATTTAAGAAAGAAATAATACTCACTACACTAACCATAGAGCCTGTACCAACAAGTGCGTTTAAATTAAACAAACCTTGGAAATATAAATGTTGAAATGTAAAACCATTTACAAACATTTAAAAAAATATCACCTGCTGTTATCGCATAATAAATAGTTATCAAAAAATTTAAAACAATGCCATGAAATCTCTGAAATACAGTGTCTTAAGAATTTTTTTAATGTGTCAAGCGATTTACTTTTGCGTAGTTGTAACGGCAGTTCATTCCAAAGTTTTGGACCAGTAGTACAGAAACTTCCATCATTGAATGTTTTGCACTTGTTGTATGGAACAGCATAACGACATTCAGAATTTTCTGACGATCTCAAACCTTGTCTACTAGGAATATACTCTGTAAGCAATTCTGTTAAATACATAGGTGCTCTGCCAGTGTGACAGCTACACATGAAAGAAAGTATCTTTAACTCAATTCTTGCTTTCACCGGCAACCAATGTAAGTGATACAATGCTTGTTTAGAACTGTCAAATTTCCTCCTGTTAAGGACGTTTTGCGCATATGTTTTGAATACGTTGCATCTTACGCACCTCACAGTTAGCTACACCATACAGTATGACATTGCAATAATCAAGATGTGAAATAACTAGAGACAAAACTAAAATTTCAGTGGCTGCTTTTGTTAAATATTTTCGGATGTTCTTAATTCGTAGGTAATTCAACATGGCTGTACGACATTTGCGATTTACATGATCTTTAAAGTTCAAGGTTTCGTCAAGAAATTGAGCCGAAAACAGCATGCCAGATTGAGCTACTACTATTTAACCCTATTATATTGTTATTTATTAAGTAATTAAGCTGCAGGTACCGTTCTAATACATGGAGAACAAGTATTATGTAATATTTTGTAAACTACCATAATAAAATGGTAGTCCGTTGTCGCAAAATATAGTGAATATTAGGAATTTTTTTTCCTTCTAAAAATGAGTGTTTTTTTTTTTTTCAAGATTTTTTAACACATTTGTACAAAAACGTCTACGTTTGAATCCTTTCCGCAGCCGTAACGTTCTAAAACGTATTAGCGTCTAATGGCCCTTTCACGCTTCTGTAAAATATGCATTTATAACTTGAAATACATTTTGAAAATATTTCTGAAATGCCTAGGTCTGCAGCTCTCAAATTTATACGGAAATACTTGACATCCGAGGCATAAACTGACATTTTTAGACAACATAAAAAGGATCGATTTGACGAAGTTCCAAAAGTCTCCATACACTTTCTCCGTTACGGAACCCTTTGGGATTTGTGTTTTTTCCGAGTGCAAATATTCTTTGCTAGCATGTCGTGCTAAAGACCAGGTATTTTCAAATCGTAAGAAAATGTTGAAAATTGACTCCCCATTAGCAAAAGAAAAAAAAGAAAGAAAAAAGAGAAAGAAAACAACAACAACAAAAAAAGCAAAACGCGCATACATTTAGACGGGGTGACCCCTGCGCGTGAACCCCGCCTATTATAGACCAGTGCAAATGCGACTTTCATTTTCAAGTTTAGCCTGTGTGTTATCATTTTCTTCACTTCTGGGAAAATCTGAAGGTCAGATGACGTCATTTTCTGTGTCGTCAAAAACAAACTGATATATTTTTTCATCATCAAAAGTTATCCGTGAGTAAGGACGCCAGGTAGCATTACATAATTATGCCAAAGACTTACAGACGGTTGTTGGCACCCGCAGACGGTACTCTTGTTATACATGCATTAAAAGTATACTTGTAAGATGCATGGGTTAAATCGAAAATTTCATCAATTTGAATGTTTTTGCAAGTATCAAGATATGTAAAAAATGATAATGTGACACCTGTACAGCAGTCAATATACGAATTAAGGACGTATGCTAGAATTTGGATATTGAAGGACAATCATGTAAGAAACAAAAATATGCAATAAAAATCATAGGTCACCGGTATTGAAAAAGAGTTATCTGCCCTTGAAAACGTCATTTCCAGGGAATTCTAGCATACGCCTTTAAATGCATTTGTAACATTAACGCTATATAGAGAATAATAGGTTAGTGCCGTAGATGAGAAAGTTTATCTGGCGAGGTGGAGGAGGTTATCGGTTGAGCCGAAGGCGAACCTGATAACGTCCGGAGCCGAGCCAGATAAACTTTCTCCATCTTAGGCACTAACCTATTATTCTATTTATCTTGTCATTACTTCATTTTCCGATATTTGGCAATTTATTTTACAAAAATAAGTGTGCGACAACCGCTTTAATGACGTCATATTCGTAATGACGTCACTTAGGGTAAAATGGGGTAACTGGGACAATGGGGAAACTGGGACACTTTACACTTTTCAGTAAATTGGGGTAAATATTGGTTACGTTCCCTAAATAAGATCATATGTTGAAAAAGAACATTCAGTGTTAAAGCCTATTATGACAAAACTTTTCTGCCGATGGATTGGAAAATATTTTAAGAATCGATTTTCTTAGACATATGTTGAGATTATTACTAATTAAATAAAAATAAGAAAACATAAAATTACACGCTGTAAATAATTATGCCTATTTTTTTCAGATGTTGCATTAAAATATTCTCGTTATGTTCCTGTCTAGTGAAACGCACAGTAGAAATAGTCGTCTGACTTTCTAGATATATTTGCTTATATGCGGTCGGTATATCAATAAAATCTTAAAGATATTTAATTTCAGCACCGTAACGGCTTGATCATAAATGTGACGTCAATTTTGACGCAAGAAGCTGGTTCCCATACACATGTAATATCGTATTTAACTTGTTTGAAATATTGAAGCGTATTATGTATCATTGCAAATCAAGGACATGGCATTATTTTTTTAAAATTCTATAAAAAAGTATAATAATTTTGTTTTATTGACTTTCATTTTGGATAATAAAGTGGCCTGTCATGAACCGTTGCGTTGACGTCAGACAACGACGTTATAAAACAGGTGCTTGTTTGTGAAATATGGTATGTCCAAAATATTTATATTGGTATGTGTTGATACCTTCAGTTATGGGAAGAGTTGCAAAACTGTAGGTATCACATTACTATTTCATGCAATGAGTTTTGTTTTTGAGAAATTACAACATACTTTATTTTGAACGTTCCTTTTCAAAAGTGTCCCACTTACCCTAATATATTGGGGCAAGTGGGACACTGTCGTTAAGAACAAAGTTCTCCACGATTTTATTTTTGAACAAACTGGATGCTGGAAGAAAAAGGGGATATGCTCCAATGGACAGTACATAAAATGTTGTACATAACTGGACATAACCACTATAAATTGTCAACTTTTAATCTTTTTCCACGAATGAAATGAAAAAAGGAAAGAAAGTCTAGTAATGACGAAACTCTGATATTTTGTAAGTATACCACTAGTTCACAGGCGTGGTCATAATATATATTAGTTTAACTCTGGTGCAACTACTGAATTTTCTACCCGATACCAAGTTTACATGATCCAAGTCACTGTTTAGTCACATAGGTTTATTTAAAGGGAGATCGTTCCGTGAACCCCTCCCACTCATTCCGCGTAAAATTTGGTGAGTTTAGAATTTTTGATAGTGTAATAGGCTAATACTGATATTTCTTTCATGTTTAAAGAAACTGTCGGCAAATCTTATATTAATAAGTAGTATTTATACTAGGTGAAGCGCAGGAACCAACTGACAGTCAAGCGAACATGGTAGTAATAGTTCTTTTAGTTAATTACTCCTTTAAAAGATGACGTTGTGTCAAATATTCAGGCTAAAGCAAACACCAAATATTGGCCAGACAACATATTTTAGGTACAGTTGCCAATAGTTTTCGAGAGCGTATGCCCATGTGTCCCTCTAGATCTCCTTAACTCTACCTTCATTCCCCTCACATTTCACCCCCTCCTCCCCGAGTCTTCCTGTATGCAAAAAGCTAGTAAATGTCCTTATTTCTTTGTGAAAAAAGGCACACATTTTAATTGTCCCATTAATATTTGATAAAATCTATGTTCTAAGACTGTTTAAAATTTTGATCAGTTTCAAGTGTAAAAATCACATATATAAGTACATAATGGATTATGTCAAGTTTATGTTTAATTCATACATAGTTATTTACACTTATAACATTTTTTTATTTTAAACGATTTATATAATAAGCATATATTGAAACAAATAATGACATAATTTAGGCAAAAATTGGACATATTGATTTCTTTATGCATCCTTGTTTTACAAAACAGTCATAAATTGTAATTAATACTGAGCTATATTTTCAGTTTAGAATTCTTTTTTGATCTGTGGACATGAATGGTTTCATTTGTCATAAATGCAACTGTAATATACATAAATTCTAATAAAACTAAAATGTCCCAAGTTACCCCAACTGGGTGGGGTAACTTGGGACACTTGACCAATGTTTAATTAATTTATAGTTAATCACAGGTTATCAGGTATTTGTAAAAGTTTATATTCGTCATATATTATATAGGTTGCGCATACTGAAATATCAGTAAATCAAGTATATATTTTGTCTTTCTAAAATATTACTCAACAGTGATTCTTTAAGTGTCCCAGTTACCCCATTTTACCCTATATAATGACGTGATTACCGGCAAAATCGCAATAACTTCTTCGTTTTTGAATAAAAACTCATTATTTGACCACTCATTTTCTTAGTTCGGACATTTCCAACACAATGATGATGGTTTCGTTGCAAAATTTCTTATGACAACAATATCGATCATAAGGTCACATGATCAACTGACCGTATATCACTGGTCACATGATCAACTGACGGTATATCAAGAAAGATATACGGCACCCTGATATCGGGTCGAAAATACTGCAAGTGACAGGATAAAAACTTTTTTTGGCAGTGATATGCAAGAAATGTAGCAAATTCCAGGTCAATAGATTTTTGATACACAACATTTGCACATACTGATTTAGAGGCAATTCATTGTTTGTTTTTTCTTTCAAATGATACTGAACGGTATAAATAGACACCGTGGAGTCACTATGAACGTAAGCGTCATCTACGTAAATCAACGGCGTCATTTATTACATCATGACGTCGTATCAAAGACGTCCTCGCCATGGAATATACAACGTCAGTTTGTACGACATATCATAACAGCAATCACGAATTTTTCAAAGATCACAGCTTTTATTTTTTTCCACGGAAATTAATCAAAGAAGGTACATATTTTATTTTGCATTTTACCAAATATATTTATCTTTCATTGACTCGCGTAATAAACACTATCAGTCTTAATAGTGAAATATCTAAAGTCATTAAGACAAAGTTTATACCAATTTAGAGGGTTAAAAGCAAAAAAAAAACACCAAAAAAAAAAAAACCGGGTTTACAGTGGTATTATTTATTTTTAATCCCAACGTTTGTAATTTTTAGATAGGGGAGCTGGGGCTCGAATTCAAGACTCCTGAATTCGTAGTTAGACAGTCTTACCACTAGTCAAGACCACTGTCGCGTTGATTGCGTCCGCTCTAATTTTTGTTCGGTCATAAGAATCGCTTTTATACTATTATCCGAGCATTAACAGAGAATGCCACCAGAGGTCACAATGTCCACAGATATTAGAAAACTTAATTAGTGCTGTCATACATTAATTTCATGAAAAGGCAAATTACAGGGAAATTACGCAAAGATTATAATGATGTCTTATTTCTAGCGAAAAAAGAAAAAGAAAAGAAAAATAAAAACAATTTCCTAAATCAATCTTCTGATTTTTATTAAAATTAGATAAA